>NC_064638.1:886499918-886799918 GCF_023864345.2 Schistocerca serialis cubense
TTCTGAGGGAATGTTGCCTACTCCATGCACATTCTTTCAACTTGTGATATTACACAAGAAGAATTTGACAGAGTACTAAAAAACACATCTCCCTACTTCATCTGCATCCAATTCCTTTTCCATTTCCATAACAACATCTTCAAGTCTGTTTCATTTTTACAGCCCTTCTGTACTGTGAAACACAACTAAAGGGTCACTTTTTTGAAACCTCATAACTGTCTCCCAGTGTGACACACAAGTCTGAAATTTGACTCAAAGGTGCCCACAGCCTTCTCCTATAATAGTGCAAAAGCATGGCCACCTGCAACATATCACCTTCAGACTCATCAATGTTTCAGACAGCAAGCTCTCAACACGTGCAAAAAAGGTCTAGAGCTCAGAATTTCATGTGAGCTATAAGACGGGTTAATGATGTCACATTGGAACAAATTTCACCACAATTCTGCCCAACAGCATCTTGGACGAGTCACATGACAGGAAAGTTATCACACCCCTTCTTACACACATTTCACCCATTCTTTCAATGCCTCTGCAATGCAGATCAGAATCGCAATGCCTAGCACTGAATTGCATGGCATATGACCTCCAAATCATGTGACAACCCACAATATGGCGCTGAGCAGAACTGTGGTAAAATTTGGTGCTAATGTGACATTGTTAACCCACCTTACACTTCACATAAACTTCTGAGATTTTGCCTTTTTTTTAGTATATGCTGACACCTTGCTGTTCAAAGCACCGCCAATCCTGGGGGTGATGTCGCAGGCCACCATGCTTTTAACCATTATAGAGGAATGTTGTAGGACCTTCAAGTCAAATTTCAGACTTTTGCATCCCAACAGGGTTTTGAAAATGTGACTCTAACTGTGTTGCACAGTGTATATATTTCTTCCACCATTCAGTCTTCTCTTCTTTGCTTTGTCTTGGCTTGCCCTCTGGCCTTTTGATATTCATAGAGGTGCTTCTCTTTCTCCAAAAGTTTCTTGTTAGAGAAATCTGAATCAGAAATTGTATGTACTTTAAGAATGGAAGACCACAGGGAGTATAGTTTGGATATACGTTAATGTAAAGATTAATCACATAAATGTGAAGTAATGAAGAGCTATTGGAGATGGTGATGGGAGTTAAGGTATTAAAAAAAAGGGGTGTATGTGGGTGTAGGACAAAGCCTAACAGAGACTGAGCCTAAGAGGGTTCTGGAGGCATGTGTTGTAGGGATGATACTCATCTGCACAATTCAAAGAAGCTGATATTGGAAAGGGATGTACAAAGTTGCTCCAAATTGAATTTGTCACGAAGCAGCCAATGAAGTCAAATATGTTACGCTCAGCAGCATACTTTGCCCCTGGGCAGTTAACTTGGCTCTATGCCACAAATGAGTGTGTTTATGTATTCATGTGAACAGCTGATTGGTAGTCATACTTTTTGCACAAATCCTGAAACAGCCCACATCACTTTTTTATTCATTTCTGATTACCCATTCAGTAAAACCACCTTTAGACCAGAATGTGTTGAGATGGGAACATTGGCAGGATTGATGTAGTAGTAACTCATTCTGAACACAGAAGTATGGACTCTGCAAGTTCATGCACTCACTAGGCCAAAATCTGAAGACTGCTTCAAGGCCAGTTTTTCACAATCAGTCGCTGAAGTTCCAGAGATACACTGTTCAAAATTATTGATATGCATTTTGTCATGTTACCGAATTTCATTTCACATCTACATCTGTACCCCACAAGCCACATTACTGTATGTGGTGAAAGGTGTTTCTGATACCATTATCAGTACTCCTTTTCCTCTTCCAATCATAAATAGTGTGTGGGTTGAATGACTATCGGTAATCCTCCAAAGGAACTCTTATTTTCATCTTCAACAACTCTTATTTATCTCATTTTCCTGTCAAGGTCAAGTCATGAGATGTGGGATGACATACTATGCAGCCAGCCACTCTTCTTGAAAGATTCAGACTCAGGCTTTTAATAGTAAACCTCTCTGTGATCCACAACACCTCTCTTGTCTGTCACAGGAGTTTGTTGAGCACCTCCATAATAGCCTCATTCTTTGTATACAAGCCCATGATAAAATGCACCAATCTTCTTCTGATCTTTATTTTTCTCCATTACTCCTAACCAACAAGAGTCACAGATTGATGAGCAATACTTGTGAATCAATCAGATTAGTATTTTGTAGATAGTTCTTTCATGGATGAATTACATTTCCTCAGGATTTTTTCCATGAATCTGTCTGTTGTCTGTTTTTCTGTAATTAGTTTTGTGTGATCATTCTGCTTTAGGTCAATTTGGATAGATACTCTTAGGTTGGATAGATACTTGGATAGCTACTCCTATCGTTGTTACAGTTTCCATTTTTCACCACTGCATAATCAACAGTTACAGGTCTTTCTGCTGTTTATGTGCAAAATATCACATTTATTTAAATTCAGGGTCAACTGATAATCCTTGGGTCAAGCAACAAACATCTGTAGGCTTCAACTGGATATCGTTTAAGTTTTCTGGTGTTTCTGCTTTCCTACATACAACAGAATCATCTAAAAACAGTTTCATGGAGCTTCCTGCGCTATCCACCAATCCTATAACAGTGCCTTGGGGAGTTCCAGAAGTTACTTTTATTTCTAATTATTTCTCACCCTTACAAATAATGGGTTGAATTATATCTGCTAGGTAGTTCTGAATCCAGTTACAAAGATGATCCAATACTTTGTAACGTCTTTTTTTTTGTTAATTAAGGACACTGCAGAAATGTCTTGAATGCCTTTTGACCACTTAAAGACCATGCCATCAGCATGTTTCCTGTCTGCACCTTGTCAGTGGACAGAGAGACTGAGTTTCACAATATCTTTGTTTGTAAAATCCATGTTGATTTCCACAGAGGAGATTTTTGTTCTACAGAATGGTCACAATATATGAGCATGAATGGCTTATAACTACATATGAGGCCTGTTTAAAAAGTATCTGACCTTTGGCCAGAAAAAATATTTCAAATACCTGACGGGGTTGGGACCCTAATCCCCTTCAAAGTAAGCCCCTTGTGCTTGCACACACTTAGCCCACCGATCCATCCACAGCCGGAAACACTTCTGGACGTCTTCTTTTGGAATGGTGTTCAGCTCCGTTGTCGTGTTCTGAATTATCTCTTCTCTACTCTCAAAATGAGATCCTTTCGGCGGAGCCTTTAATTTTGGAAACAAGTTGCAAGGAGCCATGTCTGGAGAATAGGGAGGTTGGTAAACAACTGGAATTCCATGTTTGGCCAAGAGATTTTGGATCAAGTGGAATGAATGTGTGGGAGCATTGTCGTGATGCAGTTGCCAGTTTTTTGCTGTCCAGATGCCTGGTCTTTTGTGCCGAACTGCATCACGGAGAACACCTTGATAGTACTCCTTTGTCACTGTTTATCCTTCCGGTGCGTATTCATGATGCACAATTTCAGGGAAATCACAGAAGACAGTCAACATCACTTTGATTTTGCTTCGTACCTGCTGCACTTTCTTTGGCCTTGGAGACACAGGATGCTTCCATTGAGATGACTGTCTTTTTTTTCTGGGTTTTACCTGTACACCCATGACTCATCTCCAGTTATCACGGTGTTCAAAAACCCAGGATCAGTGTTGATGGTGTCCAGAAGGTCCCGTGCAACGTCAAAACGGAGGTCTTTTTGTTCTGGCGACAACAACTTGGGCACGAATTTCGCAGCCACTCAGTGCATGTTCAAAGCATCACGCAAAATTGCATGTGCAGAATCTTTAAGCCACTAAAACCTCTTGGGCAATCTCCCACATGGTCAAATGATCTGCCATCACCAAATTTTGAACCCTCTCAACAACAGCTGCATCCAAGCAGTTTGGGGCCTGCCAAAACGCTGGTCACTCTCCACTGATGTGCGGCCATTTTTGAATCGGTTGAACCACTCCTTAATTTGTGTTACACTCATCACATCTTCTCCAAACACCTGCTGAATCTTTCAAATTGTCTTGCTTTGAGAATCACCAAGCATTAGACAAAATCTGATGCAGTATCTTTGCTCAACACGTTCAGTCATCTCGAGAGAATTGGTAATCCGAAGAACGCGTTGTGTAGCACCTCACTCAGCATCCGACAGGCAGCAACTGATGTGCTCGAAGGTGGGGACAAAATTCACTCGCTCCTAAAGGTCTCTTCCTTTACTGTGTACAGTGGTGCCACACTATTGTCTCTATTTTTCACGGGAAAATCAAATGTCAGATACTTTTTAGACAGACCTCGTATGTGTGTCTATCTGATGATACTTCTTGAAAATGAGAATGATCTGTGCTTCTTACCTATCTTTTGAATCATTCATTGCTCCAGAAACCTGCGAGAAAATGATACTAGGAGGAGGGCAACTTCTTGTATATTACTTTATAGATTCATACAGATACGTCATCATTACAGTTGCCTTTCCTCTGTTTATGAGATAGCCTATCCAATATCTGCTATTTCACATTTATGCAAAGATCAAAAAGGAGCCATATTGTGATCTTCTGCAGCTAAACAGCTTAAGAGGATTGATTTTGGTTTGCAGCCTTCTATCTGATCTTCTACCATAAAACAGTTCCAAAGATTGGATTCAGTATTTTGTCCACCACTCTGTCATCTTGTACTTTGGAGCCAGTATGATCACTGACTGAATAGATAATTTTGATCTATTTCATGACTTTACATAAGAACAAAACATCTTAGAAATTTTTGTCAGTTTGGTAAACAAAATTTTACTTTCATGTATGTTGAGTGCTTCTGACATTGCTTTCCTGATGCTACTTTTGTCTTTATTTGGCTTCCATTTATCAACAAGATGTTGATTTCGGTTACAACTGTCACAGCTCTTTGCAGTTGCAGTGAATTGTACTATGGGTACTAAACCAAAGTGGATCTTTCATGTACCTCACAATTTTTCTCAGCACATAAATATGCAAACTCTATTGTATAAGACTGACTCTTATCCACTAATATTATGAAAATTGACACTCATCATACAACAGAGATGCCGAGTCACAGATAGGCACAAAACACACACACACACACACACACACACACACACACACACACACACACACACACACACGCGCGCGCGCGACTGCAGTCTCAGGCAACTATAGTCTGAGTGTGGCTACTGTTGCCTGAGACTGCAGTCGTGTGTGTGTGTGTGTGTGTGTGTGTGTGTGTGTGTGTGTGTGTGTGTGTGTGTGTGTGGTCTAGTTTTGGCGACGGCCTTATGGGCCGAAAGCTTTATTTGTGACAGTCTTTTTGTTGTGCCAATCTGTGACTCAGCATCTCTGCTATATCATGAGTGGCAACTTTCCTTTCATAATACTGTTACACTCCATCCTGGATTTTCCATTGTTAGATCTTATCCACTGATACTTCACATCTCCATCCTGACGACAAATATTTGATGTTGACTGCTGAAACACGTATGTAACGTAGCAGCGATGGTGAGGCACGTTAAAATCTTTGACCAGAGAGCCTATTATCGTGGTTAGTCTGCACTTGACCGCGCGAGTGTTGCAAGCTGTTCGCTAGTTGTCATCATGCAGAGCAGTACGCTAGTAGTAGTCGTGGAGTACGCTAGTAGTCGTCATGCAGAGCAGTCGGTCAGTAGTAGCAGCTCAGTGCGGTTGTGTGATGTAGTCTGTCGGCAACACTGGTCAAGATGCTGAATGAGGTATATTGTTAATTAAGGTAATCATCAGTTAATGTAAAGTTTATTTATTGTAATTAATTTCCAACAAGTGCCCCAATAATAATTTTGATTTCAAAAGCAATTTTACAACAAAAAAAAAATTTTTATTTAATTGAACTAACGATTTCGTTCCACTTCCCTGAAAGAAAAGTTTCAGTTAAATTAAAAAAAAAAAAAAAAAGGAATATTATTATTTGCAATGCAGTTCCTCCAAGCCGTGCGCAAGAATAAGAGCAGAAATTTGACTAGCAGTTACAATGAGGTAAGAATTTAATTCTGATTTTTGCACAGGGCCAAAGACCGATATTTCGGTTTAATTGAATTATCATCATCACTGAGATTTCATTAGCACTGAATTGTTTTTCATTATTTTTGTGGGAGCTTACACCAGAGTCAGATTGCGAATTTCACATTTTTGTTGCCTTTGTCAGTACATTTCTATTAAATATTGTATTTTCAAATTTTGTGGGAAGGTTGCACTTGGCGACACCCAGTCCAGGATCGTATTTCGTTGAGAATCTTTTGAACAACAGTCAGATATCTGCTCTTATTTGCTTAAGTATAATTAGGATTTGGCGCTACGCTTTTACTAATTTTGTGACTTTCTTTCCACAGATCAACGACAATTCGTTTGCTCTGTTGTATTTGTGTGTTGTTTTTGCATTGTGCTTATTTGTTTTGTGAATATTTGTGACTATTGTAAAAATGCCGCGAAAGACTGTGAATAGTGTATCGCGAGGTATTACGAACGAAATTACTGGCTCAAACGACTTTACCAATAGGACATGTGACACGCAGTGTAATGATGTCAATCCTGCGTTCACTAACAATCAGTGTATTCCAACCACTAATGATGACTTTTGTCTTAATGATGAACAAACGAACTCGGTTATGTCCTCTGTTGATTTGACGACAATCGATGACGCGGGACGCTCTATTGTAATGAGCGCTGCCCAGCTTAACACACCCGATTTGGAAAATTCAAGTAACGTACAGACAAATTTGTCTAATGAAAATGAACAGGATACACAAAGTACGACGGATTTATTTAATTCCGAAATAATATCTGACAGTGTACATCCGACTGACAAACCTTTTTCCAAATCTCAGAATAACCAAATGGTTACAGTAAGCGAGAAAGTTCCAGATCCACCACTAAACAGCACAGAGAGTATAAACGCTAACTTTGGCTTTGAACAAATTATGGCAAGATTGCTACAACAACAATTTAGTGAACAGGACAAAAAATTTAATAAAATTGATGAAAATTTCAAACAACAGAATGAAAAATTAGACGACAATTCCAGACAGCTTAGTGAACCAATTAGAGCCGTTGCCGTGCAGTGCCATGACACTAAGGAACAGTTGCGCGCGGAAATTGAGGCTTGTTCACGAAAAAATAGCGAAGAAATTAAGTCTGTTGCGCAAGAATTAAGAGAAATGCAAACAGCCGCAACAGAAACACTCAGAGACGAAATTAGCGGAGTCGCTAAACAATGCTCTGAAAAAGCTACACAATTACGGGACGAGTTTAAAGCAATGACGGTAGAACTTTCGCGCACAATGGACGCAAAGATAGACGCGAAATTCGAACAGCAGAACACTCAGATTGACGAACGCTTTAATCTTCACATACAAAACAGTGATACGCGTTTCCGCAAATTTATTCAGGATCAAAATAAAGTCAAACGTCAGGTCATGGAAACAATCACTGCACAAAGACAAGAAGACAAACGTAAAATGTTTGCGAAAGCGAAGACGTATGTAGACAATAATATTGCTACAGTGTCCGATGAAATTAATTCCATCAAACAGTCGAACACAGAATTACGTGACGAAATTTCCAATCTTAAATTAAAAACAGATACACACACAGTAAATATTCAAACAGTGACCGACAGAGTCGAACAATTAGAACTAACACAGGATTGCGATGTCGTCAAAACTGACGTTAAAAAACTGAATGAAACTACGCGTAAATTGCAAAAACAGATTAATGCCACTGACACTAAAACCGATGATCAGGCAAAATTACTGACTGAAAAATATGATGAATTGGCCAGTCGTATTGATGCTATCGAAAGTGCTAATGACAATAAATCAGACGATACTTCACCGGTTTCATTTAACCAAACACCTGAATTTCAAAATTTACAGCAGACAATTAATGAGATCGATTCATCTAACAACACGTTACGTAGGAAGTTGTCAAATTTACAACAAGAAGTAACAGAGATGAAAAACATTTCAGTTAATAACATACCACAACAGACGCCACTTTATGAACATTTGTCAGACTCACGCAGCGCGTGTAATTTGGGTAATCTACAGAGGGTACGGGACATAGATTCTGAACAACCACAGTTCAATAGATTCTCTTACAATCCTGAACCTGTTCCATCACACAGAGACGATAATTTTGATTACAAACATTTTCTGTCAGTGAGAAAGTTTAAATTTTTTAAAAACGATAGAACGCAGATTCACCCACTGGATTGGATACAACAGTTTAGCTTTGCTTTTCCACCGACTTGGCCTGTAACACATAAACTTGAATTTATTTGCAATTTTTTGGAAGGCGAACCGGCAACTCGTATGAGACCGATCGCGAGGCAATGCTATTCAGTAGAGGAATTTCAGAATGCTTTTCTGTCAGCGTACTGGTCGAAGACGACACAGCGTGGAATTAAAGATCAGTTAATTAGCTTACCAAATTATGAGAACTCCAATTTTCCTAGTGTGACGCAATTTTTTGAGCACATGGTGCAACAGAACCAGTACCTAAGTGAGCCGTACAGTGAATCAGCACTTATACAATTATGCATCTCTAAATTACCACGGTCATTACGAGTGTCACTTCTAACGGGTCAGCAAAAAGAAAATATTTCAGCATTCAGAGATTTGTTACAGCTCTTGGAAGTACAACAATCTGGTTATTCTTTTGTAAACAAAAATTTTTCTTATAATAACCAAGGTCAACAAAAGTACAGCAATTATGATCAGACACGTAATTTCAATAGGAAAGATAACAGGCGCTTTAGGAACGACAACTACCAAAACTCTAATAACAGCCAAAATTCTAATTATCAATATCGTCAAAATTTTCAGCAACAGGAACCACACTTTAGTAACAATAGAGGTGTTTCACAACAACAACATCAAAACCAGCCGGTTAGCATACCTAACCAACAATGGAATGCACAAGGTCAACCAGGCTTTAATGTTTCGCCGCGTGCACGTATAGTCCCTGATACAAGAAATAGTAACGTACGGAAGCAAGGAAACAACTACGTACAAAGAAGACAGTATTTCAATTCCTATCGTAATGCACCGTATAGGAATGACTATTACGACAGACATAAAAACGATGAGCACAATTATCAGCGTACATATAATAACAGTCGGTCTCACCAACAGCAAAATTATATGCAAGAACATATTCTCATGAATGAACCCGACAGTAGGTACCATCCAGAGCGTAACACGTCTGGAAGAAGTAATAGAACAGTTGAAATAGTAGAAATGCCACAGAATCCTCCTAATAATAATAACACGTCAGATAGAATCTGACTAAATACTGCACAGGTCACATCTTCTAATAACACAAGCACTACCTTTGACACGCAAAATGTTGTTCACGAAAATGTAATTACTTTTGACGATATCAGAGACACTCTCTTGCAGGAAAGACCAGTTATTCAGAAAACCATTTCACATCCTGTTATCGAAATTAAAATTGGTTCATCGAAATTTTCAGCAGTAATCGATTCCGGATCACCTATATCAGTAATAAATGAGGAGACTTTTAATGAGTGCAACAAAGAGAATACCTATCCGACATTACCTTTAGGCAAAACAAAAGTAAAAGGAGCAGTATCGAGTAAAGGAGTAGACGTTAAATTGCAGACACATTTATCATTTTGTATTGGAGGTCATACTTTTCACTCTAATTTTTGGATTGTTCCTTTATTGACAACAGACGTTATTTTAGGTACGAATTTTCTGGTACAACACGACGCAGTTATTGATTTTCAGAATTCTTATTTAATGTTAAAGGATGAAAATGTACAACTTGCTTTAGAATTTCAGCACTCATTATCTGCGGAAGAACAAACGATTAACCGCACAGAGGTCATTTCCGCAACACGTAACATAGACTGTAATCCCACATTGTTCACGGATACGTACGTACACAGCTATAATACTCCAGACGAAGCTGACTACGAAGTAATGCAATTGATTTCTGATAAGGTTAAAGAGAGCAGTGCAACTACAGACGACGAACGAACACAGTTACACAAAATTCTTTTACAGCAAGCTCCAGTTTTTGACAACATTCCTGGTACTATGTCCGGATTTATGTATGAATTTCAAGTCAAACAGCACGATACATTTAAAACTAAGCATTATCCTATTCCGTATATTCATAGAGAACAAGTTAAAAAAGAATTGCAGGATATGCTTGACCAAGGAATTATAGAACCGGCAGTTAGTCCGTACATAAACCTGCTCCATATTGTTAAGAAAAAAGATGGCTCACTTCGCCTTGTACTTGATTCACGTCACATTAATGACATTATTATTAATGAAACAGATCGACCACAGACACTAGAGGAACTTTTACAGAAATTTCATGGTACAGCTATTTATTCTACACTAGATTTGAAATCGGGATTTTGGCAAATTCAACGTCATCCAAATTGTAGAAAATATACAGCTTTTCTCTGTTTTGGCGACTGTTATCAATTTTGCAAATTACCGTTCGGCTTAACTATTTCTTCTGCAGCTTTTATTCGCGGTTTGAACACAATACTTCCGACAGAACTTAAGGACAGAATTACGACGTATGTAGACGACATTCTTATCGCAGAAGCTAACTGGTCTGAACACAATATGATTCTTGAACAACTGTTACAAACTTTTCATGCACAAGGACTTACAGTTAATCTTAGTAAATCGCACTTTGGCAAAACTTCTATAAAATTTCTTGGACACGTAATTTCAGCAGAGGGCATTGCGCCTGATCCGGAAAAACTTCAAGCTCTACGTGACATTACTGTTCCTACGACGAAGAAGCAATTACGCAGTTTTTTGGGCTTAATTAACTTTTTTCGTAAATTTATTCACCATTCTGCTTTAGACACGCCTAGACTATGCCAATTAACAGGTAAAAACACTATTTGGTCTTGGGATAAGCAAGCACATTCTGAATTCATGAACCTGAAACATGCTCTGTTGAATGCACCACTTTTATCGCACCCAGACCTTACTAGAAATTTTTCCATTGCCACCGACAGTTCTAACACCGCTTTAGGCGTACACATTTTCCAGGAAATTGAAGAACATGGTTCAATAGTAATTAAAAACATCGCATTTGCAAGCCGCATTTTGTCACCTGCTGAACGAAATTACTCCGTTACAGAATTGGAAACATTATGTGTTGTATGGGCTTTCACGAGATTTAGGCACTTTCTTTATGGCAGACGTACCACCGTCTACACAGACCACAGAGCGATACAATTTTTACTTTCGGCTAAATTCACTCACGACAGATTAAGCAGATGGAAACTTTATTTACAGGAATTTAATTTTACAATAGTTCACATTCCCGGCACACAAAATGTTATAGCAGACGCACTATCGCGTTCTCTGAGCAACAATCAGCAAGACGTAGCAACCAACTTCTGCAAAGCAAATTTCAGTGTCATGTACATTCAGCAAGTAGCATTTGAAAATTTTATTTCATCGTCATTACAGGACATAGCACAAGAACAAAATAAAGACAACGTGTGGAAAGAAATTAAACACCTTTGGCAAGATAAGAATAATGTTACGATTAGAAACCACTACACTGTACGCAATGACATTCTGTTTCGCCGCTCTCATCCTGACAGCAACAATTGGTTATTATGCATTCCTGACAAACTGGTTAACAAATTAATCTGGTACACTCATTTAAGTTACGCACATTACGGAGCACGAAAATGCTTTCTTATACTGAGACAGAACTGTTATTTTACCAAAATGGAGAAACGTATACGACGAGTTTTAGCGTCTTGTAAAATTTGCCAGAAAGCTAAATCAGACACCACTTCACATATTCCTCCATTATATCCCATTATACCTGTTAAATTAAGACATATGGCCGCAGTAGACATTTTTGGTCCGATTCCCAGAACTAACAGAGGTTTTTGCTACATCTTTGTCGCTGTTGAGCTCACTTCAAAATTTGTTACTTTCACTCCATTACGCAAAGCTACTGCTAAAACTGTTTCGAAAGCATTTGTAAAACATTTTCTATTTCATGTAGGGCATGTGATGAAGGTAATTTCTGACAATGGATCACAATTTCGTAGTACTATATGGACACGTATGTTACGAGCTAGAAACATTTCTCCGATTTATATATCCAAGTACCATGCTTCTTCGAACCCCTGTGAAAGATTAATGAAAGAAATTGGTAAGCTGTGCCGAATATACTGCCACAAAAGACATATTGATTGGGATACACACATACTCTCATTCCAAGATGTAATTAATTCCATTCCAAATGAATCCACTATGCTATCTCCGTCTGTTATATTGAAAAACGTTGAACCACCAAACAAAATTAAAGAATTAGTAAACTTCCCCAAATGTCCTCGACTAAGACACCACGAAATAATTGACATTGCGCTGAACAACATCAAACGTGCCGCAGAGCACCGGAGAAGACAGCAAAAACAGGTTTGTAGACGCCGAGACTTTCACGTTGGACAGAAGATATTAGTACGTACACACTATTTATCCAGCAAATTAAAAGGTAAGTGCAGTAAATTTGAACTTCTATACGCAGGTCCATATCGGATTCGCAGCATCCCTCACCCCAATGTTGTACACGTCGAAACTTTGAGAACCAGAAAATCGAAAGGCAACCACCATATCTCAAACATTAAACCGTTTATTGAATGAAGACACTTTATGATTCAACACACTATGATGCCATTTATTAATGCAATTATATTCACATGACTAATTACTGATGATTATCGTATTTTTTCTTGGCAAGTGCCCGACAAGGTAAGGTTAGCAGGTCGCTTTTCTTGTCGTTACACATCAGACCGTGCACATTTTCCATTTTTTTGTGTATATGATTGTACTCCAGTTTTGTTTATATGCACTGTGAAATAGTTAAGGTATAACACACCAGTTGATTTTGACATTTTTTTTGCCCTATGATATCTCAACATCGTGACTGTTTTACATTTTTCTTTTTTGCTGCTGCATTGTATTATTCTCTGTACATTTTTTGCATCTGAACACTGTCAATGTCTTTGACATATTACGTTTTCTGTCATGTTATGCTGTATGGTTAATTGTGTCACCATAAACCAGTCATTATTTAGTGGGTATATGATTTAAATGCAAGACATTAATCTTTGTTCATCAATTTCAGAAAGAAATGATGCGTGTAAGAAATAAATTCAACAGAAATGGGAATTTCACCTACGGAATAAACGATAGAAGATGCAATAACTTTATGAGGAAGAGTAAATGGATCAGGATTAACAAGCATTAACAAGAATATACTATACTCATCGTAGAATAGCAGTCTTAACTAATTTTTTCTTTCAGAATACAAGGTGATTGATGCAGGCTGTCAGACAGAACTACACATCTCAGTTTTAGTGATGAAATATGCTAGAGATAAGGAATAGTTGTATAATGAGTAATGAAGTGATTTTTTGCAGATGATAATGAATGCTGATGAATAATGATGAAGGATATGCTGTTATGAATAATGAAGTTTTTCTTTACAGGTGATGATAATAATGAAGTTATGATAATGTGGATAATGAAGTGATGGATAATGAAGTTTTTTCTTTACAGATGAGGATAATGTTGAAGTTATGTATTTATGCTATGTAGTTATTTAAGTATTTGTTGCAGTTTGCTTTGACAGCAGGCGTTATATTGCATAGTAGGATGACGGAAAGTTTTGGAAAGGACAGCTATGGAACACATTTTTATACACATTTCACTACCTGTTAATTCGAAGTTCACTACTTTTCAGCATAGTATGCGTTTCTTCTTTCAGTCAATAATCCATTTTATATTTTTTTTTCAGGAGAAGTTTTTCATGATACTTACTAAACTTGTTACTTATTATACCTGTTCTAGTACCTGCATTTTTATTTTTTTACCCATTTATGTTTATCATTTATAAATGTGATCACATATACTGCCTTGTTACATAACCTTGCTACAGCTGACTCATGACGAATGACGTTAACCATCCTCATTTGCAGCAATAGGTCAAAAGCAAATAGTGTTATGCCTCAGCAATTAATTATCGATCCCAACGCAATGCATTGCTAACAAAAAAAATGTATTACCAGTCCCAAATAGTGATACCAGTTTGAGAAAGTTCTGAGTAATGCTGATCAGCTCTGAAGAGTATGTCACTTCAGTAATGACTTCTTAATGATACAAAAAAAAATATATAAAATAATGCTTTGTAACTGGCCAAAGACTGCCACTGTTTATTGTAATGAGACTACTTATAATGCCCATGATTATTAATGCTATGACTGTAATTAACTGATTTTTAATAATGACTTCGTAATGATCTGAATAATACTGAATGACGAACTATGTTTTATTCTATTCAATACTTGCTGGCCACTGAGTGCCAATAATTAATATCACTCAATGAATTGTTATTAATTATGCCATTAATTAGCTCTTGTTTTCAATGTTGATACTTTGTAACTGGAAAAGAATGCGACTGTTTAATAATGCTTTTTAATTAGGAGAAAGCTAATGATTATTACTATTGAAATGACAAATGATTAATTAATTATGCTATGCTTTATAATTGGGAAAGAATGTGATTGTTTAATAATGCTTTGCAATTAGAAGAAGGCTAATGATTCTTAATTATGCTATTGTTTCATAATGCTTTGTAATTAGGAAAAAGCTAATGATTCTTACTATATTGAAATGACAAATGATTAATTAACTATGCCAGACTTTGTAACTGGAAAGGAATGTGACTGTTTAATAATGCTTTGTAATTAGGAAAAGGCTAATGATTATTACTATTGGAATGACAAATGATTAATTAACTATGCTATACTTTGTAACTGGAAAAGAATGCGATTATTTAATAATGCTTTGTAACTAGGAAAAGAAGGCTACTGATTCTATGTAAAATAATTAATGAACATTTTTCTGTAATACTACATACTTGGTACAGAAATGTTCAATAACTGGGCTATGAATGCCGCAAACTACTAATGAAGACTGTAATTGTCAATATTATGTGACTTAATGTCCTTCACCTCATGAGCTAACTACCCTGAATTACTGCAATGTCCATTTGTCCTGTTTATCCTAGTGATCATGGAGCACTATATTTGGTTTTGCACTAATTCTACGTTGGTGTGCCTTGTAAGAGCGTGGTGTTGACACGACATGCTGTCCACCACCGTGAGCGATGAAGACGTTATTATGGTCCCACTGTTTGGTGTACCTAGTGTACTGCCAAAATGAAAACATGGAATATTACTACGACAGTTCAGTGTTTTGGCTACGCTGATAAATTCTGATGGGAAAAGAACTTCAAATTGTGTCACTTGGTATTGTACTGCTGTGGAAAGATATGGACTTTCAGAACAGCTGTGTGCAATCTAAAGTGCTACAACCATGATGCAATCCTTCCCTTTCCTATCCTAATTCTTGTCACATAGTGAAAATCATTTTTTGCTAACATTATTTATGTTCATGGATTATACATTTTTTTCGATTCGCTGAACTCCAGTGCGAGTACAGTTATGTCACTTGTTGATATGATTTTTTGCTATTATGTTTATTTATTGCGAAAATGCTAAAGACATTTTTGATTTGTTCTGAAGTACAGTATATGTACACTCTTGTCTTTTATATTGTATATACATTTTTTTATTTTAATGATATGTTCTGAACTACAGTGCATGTGCACTTATGTTAGGTGTTAATATGTTTTCTACTGAACTTCAGTGCCTGTGCACTTTTCTCATTTTTCAATATGATTTGTACTCATTCTGTATGTTCAATACTGTACGTATGCACTTATGTCATTTGTTAAGAATTTTTTCAGTGCCTGTGCACTTTGTCATCTGTCAAATAATTTTTATATACAGTTTTCTGATTTACTACTATGTTTTGTACTCACATCCTGTCTTTGTCTGATATATTTTGTACTCGGTGCGTGTGCACCACATTTAATTTATGTACTAAATTTGAATATTCTGTAAATTGTAAAAATTTCTTGCGATGGCAAGTCCAAATGACTCACCATCGCTGCCAAATTTTTGCCCCCCCAGTGGAGGGTTATGAAACACGTATGTAACGTAGCAGCAATGGTGAGGCACGTTAAAATCTTTGACCAGAGAGCCTATTATCGTGGTTAGTCTGCGCTTGACCGCGCGAGTGTTGCGAGCTGTTTGCTAGTTGTCGTCATGCAGAGC
This sequence comes from Schistocerca serialis cubense, assembly GCF_023864345.2. Taxonomy (NCBI): domain Eukaryota; kingdom Metazoa; phylum Arthropoda; class Insecta; order Orthoptera; family Acrididae; genus Schistocerca; species Schistocerca serialis. The sequence continues at coordinate 886,516,127 of NC_064638.1, forward strand.
AGTACGCTAGTAGTAGTCGTGGAGTACGCTAGTAGTCGTCATGCAGAGCAGTTGGTCAGTAGTAGCAGCTCAGTGCGGTTGTGTGATGTAGTCTGTCGGCAACACTGGTCAAGATGCTGAATGAGGTATATTGTTAATTAAGGTAATCATCAGTTAATGTAAAGTTTATTTATTGCAATTAATTTCCAACAAGTGCCCCAATAATAATTTTGATTTCAAAAGCAATTTTTTTATTTAATTGAACTAACGATTTCGTTCCACTTCCCTTAAAGAAAAGTTTCAGTTAAATTACAAAAAAAAAAAGGAATATTATTATTTGCAATGCAGTTCCTCCAAGCCGTGCGCAAGAATAAGATCAGAAATTTGACTAGCAGTTACAATGAGGTAAGAATTTAATTCTGATTTTTGCACAGGGCCAAAGACCGATATTTCGGTTTAATTGAATTATCATCATCACTGAGATTTCATTAGCACTGAATTGTTTTTCATTATTTTTGTGGGAGCTTACACCAGAGTCAGATTGCGAATTTCACATTTTTGTTGCCTTTGTCAGTACATTTCATTGTAGGGAGGTTACGTTTGGCTCCCATTCATTTATTATTTCTGTCTTTAAAATTTCGGTGGGGAGGTTACACTGCTCAGATAGTGTCAATCTTTTTCCTATCACACTTGCAAAGCAAAAGTATTTTTTTACCTTTCTTCACATTCCTTTTAACACTTCATAGATATTGATGCTATAACAGCTTTATGATCATTGATTCCCACCTCTATTTTAACTTATTTGAAAAGTCATTTAGTTACTAGTTAGATCTAAGAGGTAGGCCAAAAGATTCCAGTTCTTTGACTAACTGCTTCAAGTAATGGTCAGAAAAGAAGTTCAGAACAATCACATTCAAATTCTACTCGTGGAACAAGTTGTAATTGTATGACTCTCATCTTCTATTACTGACAAGTTGAAATCTACCTCTGTTACAATAGCATGATCAGAAAATTTTCACATGAAATTCTGTAAGCTTTCTATGTCGCCACAGCTTCTGAGGGAAATAGTTCAAAAAGAATTCAATTACCATGCCTGGTTAAGTTTCACATTTACTTTCATCCAGATTATTTCGAATACAGAATCTGTAATGACCTCACTGCACTGACTTCAAATTCCATTTCTATCAGCTAATTTTTTTAAATTTAAGTCATTTGTTACCTATCCCAATGACAGGATAAACAATGGTCCTCTACCAAATTCATTCTCCCATTGGTGTTATTCCCACATACCTCACGTGTGAATATCCACTTGTAACATTCAAAAATAATTAGAGGGAACATCAGTGAGACTGAAAACTTGAACTGAGTCTAAAGACATGCTCAGATAGGCATTTTTAACACAACTGTTTGTGATAAGAGACCTGGGTATGACTCATGGTCTGGCATAAACTTCCACAGTTATGACACATTCACTAAAAAGAAAATCAGTTATTGACATTGCAGAAGGTTTTCATAAACCTTATGGTCTTTATTTTATACTCCCATTTTTAAATGCCTCCACTGCTGTCATAGTCTTGTTACAGCGTAATACTCCACTTTTTTCCTCGGTGACCAACACACGAGAACTCTATCTAATGTGTGATAACCTACAGCACAAGATACATACATATCTTTATCAGTAACATAGCAGGGAAGTTCTGGTAGAATGTAAATAACAGAGTAACGGAGACTAATCACCGAAAAGCAGAAATGGTGAGTCATCAACAGGCACACGCAACAGAGACAGAAAACTTGCTAGAAATCAGAAGAGAGAGTGTGTGTGTGTGTGTGTGTGTGTGTGTGTGTGTGTGTGTGTGTGTGTGTGTGTTTGACAAGTTACACATCACATAATATACAGAGAAGCAAATGAGAAATTTTGTACCGACCAGTCAATGTGCACATTCGATGAGTATTCAGATCATGGAGAATCTGTCTCAACATTCGCACAAGCCTTCCATGATCCCCTGCTTTCTGATTATATTTGGACAGAAAATGATTTTCAACTTCCATGGCCATCTGAAAAAGGTAAAATCCAATATTTCAGAAAACTTTGAAGTATAAGTACCCTGCTGGATATAGATCAGATTAATATGATGGGTTCAAAATAAACACTGGTAAAGGAGACAAATACTACATAACAGCAATGAACAACTTTAGTAAAGTAATTTTAACAGACTTTGGAGTAGTACAGATGGCAAGATTTTAGACAGTATAACCATGTCAGAAAGCATTCCAGCATTTAACTATAGGGATTTATGAATGCCACAGGAAATCCAAGGCTGAATGGCCACCAGTAATTTAAATGCCATTCCTCCAAAATATGAGTCCAGCAGCCTAATCATTGCACTTCACAAACAATTCACAGGAAGGAAGAATTCTTTAATAAAAACTCACAGCTACACAGGCAACCTTATGACATGCATGCCAAAAGTCATTTGTCTGATGGAGTGTAAAATGCCATTTGTTTGAAAAGGCCACCTGTCACCAATCAGTGGATATCCAGTTCTTATACTGGCATTCAAATTCCAGCCTTCGTCGCTGATAGACACCAGTCAGCATTGGTCCATGAACCAGGCCTTCACTGAGTGGTTGTCAAGGAGATACGGTTAGTAGCCACTTGTTTCGTCTGGGTGGTTAGTTGCTCCTGTCCTCTATGGCCTGCAGTGCACCATTGTTGCCTCGGCTCCAGTTTTGGACAGCACCCTTTTGTAATTCATTGTATACTTTAACCACAGTGGCACGTGAACAGTTTACAGACTTAGCCAATTTCAGAAACACTTCAACACTTGGCCCAAGAGCTAATGATCGTGCCCTTGTGGATACCAGATAAATTGTTCCATTTCCTCGTTATGACAAAGACTGCACAATTTTCCATGCCGCCCCCCCCCCCCCCCATCCTCCTCCAACATGCTTTATATACCCCTGACTGCTAGTGCTGCCACTTGCCATCTCTCAGTGGTTATTGTATATTAATGTCTAACACAGGCATTGGTCACATTAATGTGAGTGGACTGTGTATGTTGTTGTTAGGTTTTTCAGTTTCAAAGATACATTCAGTGAAGAGATGTAGATGCAACGACAGGAAATGAATTTTTGTAAGATTGCGTTTTCAATCCTAAATCCTCAGATGTTCATGTTCAATTTTGCATCTTAAGATTGTACTAGAAAAAATTAGGCAACTGCAGAAATTTTTAGAATTCCATGGAAGGGAAGCCTCACTCTTCTAAACCCATACAACAAGTAGTAGTGGTAGTGATAGTAGTAGTAGCAGTAGTAGTAATCATCATCATCATATACAATTTCTCATCACAGGTAGGGTCTGCTTGGAACAAGTCACTGCTTCTCTGCTTCTTCTCTCATCTTCACACCACCTCTCTGTCACTACTGTGGACCAAATGCTTCCTTCCACTCCTTTTCGCTACTTGTCCTTTGGGCATTCCTTGGTCTCTTACCAACTTCATCTCAGGTACCATCCTAGGAATCTTGTCTCATCCATTTTCTTCACATGCTCATGCCAATTTCAAATTTTTTCTTCTGCCTTGTTTTGTTTTGTAGGGGTTCCTCATGTTTTATTTCCTTAACATTTCATTTTTCATTATTTCAATTTTTGTTACTCTACCTGACTTCTCAAAAACTTCATTTCTACTTGCTCACATTTTAAATCTTCCTCTTTCCTTCAGGACTTAGGTTTCTGCAGTGTAGAACACGACTGGTATATAATATGTTTGGTATATTATCTTTTTACTTTTCTGGGTCAATTTTTGTTCTGTAACATTTCTCTCACATTCCTCATAACATTGTTAAATCAATTAAATGAAACTATATGGTTCCAGAGACCATTTCAAGTCTCAAGCATCTTTAAGTATGTATGCAGACTGAAGTGATGAATGAAAATTTGCACCAACTTGGGATTCAAACACAGATCTCCTCCTCACTAGGCAGATGCTCTAACCACTTTGCCATCCTGGCATAGTGGCCAGGTTCGAATCCTGGCCTTGGAGCAAATTTTCATTTGTCATTGCAGCCTACATGTATAGATCATTAGTAACATGCTTTGCACATTTCTTAAACTCTCTGTCATTCCTTCCATTTTCATGTGCTATACAGCTACTTGCAGTTTCCCATCACTTTCATCTGTTTCCCAGTTTCATATTAATGCCATCTATGCACATTCCATTAGGTCCTTTTTTATCTATAGAATCCAGCATAGAATGTTCTTGATCAATCTATCACTACACTCTCTGCCCATCTCCTTTTCATTTTGTTACAGGCATAATTAAATGTTTAGTTTAAATCAGTTTACTAATATTTTTGTTTCTTTCCCTGTCTAAGCTCAAAAATTCCCCACAATAGGAAAAAAAAACTTTTGTACTGTTTCAAATTTTTGTAGTAAAGTGCTCTGTTCCCTATGCTACATACTGCTTTAAATTTGTATATATTTTCCATCTATCTATACATCCACTGCTCAGGCAATGGACTCATTACAGTGGTAACACCAGCTCCTGTCAGATCACCAAAGTTAAGCGCTGTCAGGCTGGGCTAGCATTTGGACGGGTGACCATCCGGTCTGCCGAGTGCTGTTGGCTAGCTGTTATGAGGCAAACTGAGGACCTACTTCATCAAAAATTATTGGCTCCAATCTCGTAAAATGACATACAGCCAGGAGAGCAGTGTGCTAACCACATGCCTCCATATCCGCATCCAGTGATGCCTGGGGGCTGAGGGTTACATGGTAGCCAGTCAGTACCATTGGGCCTTCATGGGCTGTTTGGGTAGAATTTAGTTTTTATATATCCATTGCTCAGTGAGCAATATTCAGTTTTGAATATTCTGTGACTGAGTCTAGGATTTCCTTTACAGCCACACTGAAAGCTTTATATTAAAACCGAAGTTTAGTTTAGCAGAAGTACTCCAGGAAGATATCTGGCACGCTACTTTAAAAATATGTGCCATGAACACCAAAATAAAATTTACATTGGATACGATAATACTGAGGGTCCTCAACTTTGTGAATTTTAGCATTCTGAAGTCCAATGGTAAATGTACCTTTATCACCTTTAGAAAACTGACATGCACCAACATTGTAATCCATGCAAAATCCTGTCCTCCCATAGAATTTAGAGAAGTCTGTAATGTGAAAGATGTTCATTTCTGCTGCTATCACAAAAAAATCAGAAAATTTTGAAGCATATCGTTAGAACAAATGAATATGGAAGACAGAAACTAAATGAAATAGGAAAGAAAATTCTGTTCGCATGAAATACCATGGCATAACATCCGATAAAACTTACAGGTCCCTGTGAAAAAGAAAATTAAATGTTGGCTTCCGAACAGAAAATACAGGGGTATTACAAATGATTGAAACGATTTCATAAATTCACTGTAGCTCCATTCATTGACATATGGTCACGACACACTACAGATACGTAGAAAAACTCAAAGTTTTGTTCGGCTGAAGCCGCACTTCAGGTTTCTGCCACCAGAGCGTTCGAGAGCGCAGTGAGACAAAATGGCGACAGGAGCCGAGAAAGCATATGCCGTGCTTGAAATGCACTCACATCAATCAGTCATAACATTGCAACGACACTTCAGGACGAAGTTCAACAAAGATCCACCAACTGCTAACTCCATTCGGCGATGGTATGCGCAGTTTAAAGCTTCTGGATGCCTCTGTACGGGGAAATCAACAGGTCGGCCTGCAGTGAGTGAAGAAACGGTTGAACGCGTGTGGGCAAGTTTTACACGTAGCCCGCGGAAGTCGATGAATAAAGCAAGCAGGGAGCTAAACGTACCACAGCCGACAGTTTGGAAAATCTTACAGAAAAGGCTAAAGCAGAAGCCTTACCGTTTACAATTGCTACAAGCCCTGACACCCGATGACAAAGTCAAACGCTTTGCATTTTCGGCCCGGTTGCAACAGCTCATGGAAGAGGATGCGTTCAGTGCGAAACTTGTTTTCAGTGATGAAGCAACATTTTTTCTTAATGGTGAAGTGAACAGACACAATGTGCGAATCTGGGCGGTAGAGAATCCTCACGCATTCGTGCAGCAAATTCGCAATTCACCAAAAGTTAACGTGTTTTGTGCAATCTCAAGGTTTAAAGTTTACGGCCCCTTTTTCTTCTGCGAAAAAAACGGTACAGGACACGCATATCTGGACATGCTGGAAAATTGATTCATGCCACAACTGGAGACCGACAGCGACGACTTCATCTTTCAACAGGATGGTGCTCCACCGCACTTCCATCATGATGTTCGGCATTTCTTAAACAGGAGATTGGAAAACCGATGGATCGGTCGTGGTGGAGATCATGATCAGCAATTCATGTCATGGCCTCCACCCTCTCGCGACTTAACTCATGTGATTTCTTTCTGTGGGGTTATGTGAAAGATTCAGTGTTTAAACCTCCTCTACCAAGAAACGTGCCAGAACTGCGAGCTCGCATCAACGATGCTTTCGAACTCATTGATGGGGACATGCTGCGCCGAGTGTGGGAGGAACTTGATTATCGGCTTGATGTCTGCCGCATTACTAAAGGGGCACATATCGAACATTTGTGAATGCCTAAAAAAACTTTTTGAGTTTCCAAAAACAGGGGTGTTAACTGTTATAAACACATACATTCTAAAAGCCATATTGCTTGTGAAAAGACTGCACCCAAACACTTATTCGGATTAGCACCAGTACAATACTAGAAATAAAGAAAGATTTTACATCGGCAGCCACAGAACAGCACTTTACAAAAAGGGGTCCCACTACGCAGGTGCAAAATTAGCTAATGCACTGCCTAGTGCAGTCATGGCTCTTCCTACAATTACACTGAAACATTAGCTTATGAAATTTTTAGTAAAACACCCTTTCTACACATTAGAAGATTATCATACTTATATGAACAACAAATGCTTTGTGAAATTATGTAAATAGAAATCAGTAAACATCTTATTGTAATTTTGTTGTAAATTAATGACGTGTTCAGAAGAATGTGTCTTGTGTATTGTACAAATAACTGTAATCATTACTGTTTCTTTGTACATGTGCAGTGTACCATTCGATGTTGAGTAAAGCTATTATTATTATTATTATTATTATTATTATTATTATTATTATTATTATTATTAACAACTGCCGGAAGTAATATTTTGGGCAGACGGTTTGAACATTCAGAACTCATTTTAATTAACATACTTACAAACAAAATAAAACTGCACTATCACAAATATGTCAATACACAACCATATTATATCACACAGGAGCACTAATAGGGAGATTATGCATGAAGTCAACATCAGCGGTAGTGAGATGTACTGAAGGGGCTTTAAATATATTACACTAAAAGAAAATGAGCAGTTAAGATATTAAATAGAAAATGAGTTTTTCCAGAAAGCTTATTTCAGCATTTACAATGACATTCTTCACTATATTTAGAGTGCCTGATGTTTCCCTAATTCCATAAACATGAAAGTGGGAGATTTTTTGTTTGAGGGAGTTAACTATATTCTTACTTTTTTTGACGGATCATGAAGTAATTCTGAATTGGCTGCATGGTATAACTTCTCGGATGCACTCTATTACTTTATCCTGTGAACTTCCCACACCCATCTTCTGAACTATTTCCAGAAAGTGATTAATAAATATATTTGCTACTTGACCGCTATTACCTATTTTTTGCTGATTTTTATTCAAGTAAGTTCTCACAGTCCTCAATTTTATACTGCTCACATTGCTTTAATTTTATCACCTTAACTGCTAATTCCATTTCCTTAAGAAAACTCAGTGTTTCTTGTAATGAGTAAACAGTTCCATGTGTGTGTTATGTCCTCACCACTTTTCTTGTACTTTCTTTTTTCCTCCCACATGAAATTTTGATTCCTTCTGTAATCCATGGCTTTTTTATGTCTTTTGTACTGTTTCAAATTTTTGTAGTAAAGAACTCTGTTTCCTATGTCACATATTGCTTTAAATCTGTGCAGATTTACATCTGTATGACTAAAGATGTGGTTGACAAGGCCAAACTTTTTTCGTTAGGTCTAAGAATATTCCTGTTACTTGCATTTTATCATCTGTAGATTTTAAAACATTGTACATACAGTTGTATACAGCAGTGTCTGTTGATTTCTGGATTCTGAAGCAACACAAGCAAGCCAGAATATTTTTTTATGTAAGTTTGTCAATCTATTGTCGATAATATACTGTAATACCTATGAAAAGCTGAAGGTCAAAGTAATTGAAAAACAATTACACACATTATCTTTCTCTTCCAATATGTAAAAGGGTACAGTTTTGGATATTTTTTGTAATTCTGAAAAAAAAAAAAAAAAAATCCTGACTGTAGTAAGCTAGTACAAAGATGGATAGAAGATTCAATTAGCTATGGCAAACCTTTATTTGTAAACAGGCTAGGTTCCTTGACAGATTTACAGTTTCTTCTCTCCTTACATCTACATACATAAAAAAATCAGTTGTCATGTGTATGAAAGATCATCATCCGAGAATGACTTGACCAATTCAGTCGATTTTATTTTACTTTATCTTGTTTTGTGCTACATTCGTAATTGTGGACAGTAATGGTATTTTTGGAATGAAAAAGAAAAAAAACTGCTTTCAGTTTGACAGTCCTGCTGTCATGTTTACAAAATAACAAAAAAATCATTTTGACAGTTTTTTTTATAAAACATTGTTACCAAAACTCTTGGAAAGATATTGACAGATTTATTTCACATTTTTACATGATACTCTGCTGAACATTCAGACGGAAATGGACATAGAGAGGGTGGAGGTGGAGATGAATAGAAAGAAGGGGAAAGAGGTTATGCACAAAGAGATGGGGGGATGAGGAGATGTATGGAAGAGAGGGGGTTCCCATACATGTTTAGCACTTGCAAACCATTGCTGGGTGCACTAATTGGTAATAAAAGTCAAATTTTTGTAAGACTGGGAGTTATTTCTGGTTGGTTGCATGTTTCTAGTGATTTTTCCCCCCCCCCCCCCCCCCCCCCCCCCAAATCAGCAGCAATTCTAGTAAATTTATTGTTCAAGATGTTTACTGTTTCTACTGGATTAACAACGTTATTCTTATTGTATGTCAGGCCATTGCTTTCAGTTATTTTTTATAACTCTCTGGTTCCATTCTGATAAGGTCCCTCATAGCTCTTACTTCATTTGTTGCATTAGAGATTTAGTTATCATTATACATTGTTTTATTGGTTTAACTTCTAGCTTCATTATCATTTATTGGAGGAGATATTTCTTAATCATTTCAAGCATTATTCCTTATTCATTCATTCTTAATTCCTTTATTTTTTCAGTTATCTCATTTCCCTTACTAATAATTTCTGGGTGTAAGGAGAAAGCTGACACATAATGCAGTACTAGAGTATTTAAAAAAAGAAGTGGCAAACTTATCTTCCACACAGTCTGATAGACACCTGACCAAAGTTCATTGGTTAATAAATTAATTGAAGTCCTTTATGATACCTCCATAAAGAACCATCATTTCACTTTTTGCCTTGTACTTTCAGATTCGGTTTGTTCAATATCCATTCTGACGAACAGGAACTTGTGATCATTAAATCCTGGATTGCATATGTTTACTGATGCAGCATACCTAGAATTGTTAATAATTATTTGATCTGAGACTGCTGATGTTTCTCCTGTAGGGACATCTTATTAGATCTAACAATATGCACTTGTGTTCATTTTCAGTGATGAAATGTTTATTATCACCACAAATTACTGCATGACACTTCATTACAAGAATCCCTCCATATTTTCCAAGAACATTTCAGAGTTTCCTGGTAAGGAACAGTACACAGCTGCAACTATTTTCTTTTTGAGACTTTTAACTACTGCAATCTCAAAGTTCTTGAGAACACTAAGTGAGGTGATGTTAGTGAAGCTATTGACTTTTTGTTATTTATATAGTAAATGGTTACTCCACAGCAGTTACCGAGTGCTATAGGCGTAAACCCAAAGTAAAGTTTAGGAGACTGATTCTATTTCGGTCTGGAGAGAGCCTGTGTCTGGATGGAATAAAACCTTGCCATTCACCTTCCACTTCATTTACTTTTAACGTATTCAATACATTTGTTTCATTATATAGGGACTGGACATTATGGTTATAGGCCTTTAGTAGATGTTTATAATTTTCTTGATTATGTCTACAGCACTACTCATCTTCAGTTTAACTGTTCTGAGTCACTATATTTGCTGAAGTGCTTCCACTTGCAGTTCAACACTGCAGCAACATTTGCTTCATTATAGATTGCTTTGGTTGTTTTTTATAACTTCATATTCTATCCTTTTCATCACTACTGTAGTTTAATACCTGAGCTGCACTGTTTATGCCTGCTGCACGTTTCTTATCACACTGAATTAGACGCAGCCCACACCCTGTAAAATAATTCCTTCCATAACGTCAATGTCTGGAACTGTGACATTTCTAAATTTAACAATGGAAAATTCAGGATGGAATGTAACAATAAAAAATTGCCACTCACCCCCCCCCCCCCCCCCCCCCACACACACACACAACTGCAGTCTCAGGTAACTGACACCGCACTGAGTAGTTTCCAGCTGCTTGAGACTGCAATCGTGAAAGGTTTATGTATTTGTGACAGTCTTTTTGTTGTGACTATTTGCAACTCGGCATCTCTGCTATATGGTGAGTGACAATTTTCCTTTTTATAATAGTGTTACATTTATAAATTTCATACACCAGTTCTTCAGTTTCTGGTTGATATGACAGATCTCTGTATTAACACAACACAAAGTCGTTTCTCAGACAGAGTCATCAGTATTATGTTTGTAAACTGTAGTAGCTACTGTGTAACGAGCAACTCTTTAATAAATGAGCTGGCTTCATCAGATCATACTTTGTTTTAGATCATACATTGTTTTGCTCCTGCTACGATAACAAGTGTGTGTGTGTGATAACCCATGGGGCTACCATCTCCTTTGGCAGTAAACTTGACCCACTGATACTACCATCACCGGCCAATCACAGTTACAGCTCTGTCTGTTTTCTCCCTTGAATGCTGCAGGGGTCGGACACAGAGAGAAGCACCACACCAGATTCGCCATGCAGGACATCTGTGCAGGCACCCTTCTAGCACCACCTGCAACTAGCTTGACTGCCACTACCAATTTATATGATTGCTGCCAGCTGCGCCTCTTCATTCTGTCTTGGCTCATCGTACTGTGCTCAGACTGCTTATTGTGGATTATTCTACTGGTTTGCTCTATGGACTGTGTATATGCTCTTGATAACTACATCAAGCTTAAATGTCAAAATGTATCAGTTCGTGAACTCATCATGCTAGTTTCATATTCTTAGTTACAACAACATCTCTTTGAGAATCAGCACTTTCTTTATATACATCTGCCACAACATCTAAAATGTTGATCCTGGTTTAACAACATCTGGCACTTCATTGCTAATTTTATCACCACATACTTGCACTGATCATAATCCACACCTGAGATTTATTTTCCTCTTGACCATCCTCTTCCATGTCTTTATTAATAGTGTTGTCACTGGATATATATCATACATAAATCTTCATTCACTGCCACTACACTGGCACTTTTCAACACTGCATATTAACCTTGAAGAACAGCATATCTTATTTTTAATAGTTTGATATCCTTTTGCAGCATTTTGATCACTTCATCCTTCTTCATAGTATTTACAAACTTTCTTTCACATATTTTATTTACACACACCTGGCATGTCCAAATATCACTGTTACAAGACTTAAGTTTATGATTTATTTATTTATTTATACAGCGTACTTTCACAGTTACATACATGGTCCTTAATGGAGACCAGTTGCGAAGAAGTCCATTCAGTGTTGAACCACTGCTTGTGTCTTCATGTAAAATAGCAGCAGAGTAACATTAAAAGTTTTGTTCTGTTCTTAAGCATTCTTACAAACTGTGGCCCTTGGCACAATTGACTTCCATACAATAAGTCAAATTAGCAAATTTTAAGTTTACTTGAAGCATTTTTCATGATACAAATAATTGGAGCTTTTACTCTGGACACCATTCCTCACTTTTTTGTTATATAGAGTGCACATACTGTTACCTTTAACTTCATATTTATGAGCAAATTTTTCCAGCTTTTATAACTTTTCCAATCTTCATTTGTACTGGATATTTACTTTGAAAGGTGATAACTTCTGTCTTAGGTAATTTTAAGATTATATTCAGTACATACTTTGTTTACATCATTGTTATAACGTCAAATTTAACAAATATATTTCAGAACGACACAACACATATAAGTCACAGAGTAAGTTGACAAGCAAGACATGTGTACACGTTAGCATTCGAATGAGCAGCGAGTCCCAGTCTAGCGACCGCTGCTCGGCTGGCTGCTTAGGTGGCACAGCTGCTGCATGGCTGGCAGACAGCGCCGCACGTAGAGGACGCACGTAATTGCGCGGCGGCGCTTTGAATGATTGGCGAGTCACAACACTTTTCCCCCCTTTGAAATTGTTGCACTGGTCTTGATGGAGGTGTCCTGGAGATGGCTAACGTCCTTAGGCGTTGTTTGACTAGCCGTAAAGTCTCGAGGAGGAGGCTTCCCGTACGGACGGAAGTGTCCCCGATGATAACGGGTCGAGATGACAGGAGACGTAGGGGTCGAATCAGCTGGGGCCCCATGCACCAATCCGCCCGTTGCGGCAAGTCCAGTTGATATGACAGGAGACATGGGCGATGTGTCGGCGTCCGTTGGAGGAGGAGGCGAGTAGATTTGCTCTGACAGAGGATGGTCATCCGGTTCCTGCATGGGCACGTCTCCTGGTGGCGTCCGTTCTTGTGCCGGCGTCGCAATGACGGTGAGAGGGCTGCGTTGAGAGATGCCAAGATCCTGAGCGTCAGGTAGAGCCAAAGGTGGTGTAGCGGCATTCGGAACAGGCGTTGCTGGCACACGAGGCCGAAGCTGGTCCGAATGACGCACTGCAACACCCGTGTCCGTCTGGATTTCATACAGGCGTCTGCCACGGTGTCTTAAGATGCGGCCCAGGCTCCATTTTGGCCGCCTGCCATATCCCCGTACCCAGACGAGGTCATCGGCGGTGAACCGGCCAAGTGAAGGCACCCGCGGCCGTGAGGTGGAAGGCCGCAGAAGATGAAGTAGCGTGCGGGGCTGTTGGCCATGTAAGAGCTCAGCCGGGCTGTGGTCGCCCATGGGAGTGAAACGGTAAGACGCCAGAAACTGGAGAAGCGCATCATCAGCAGCAGAAGAAGTCAGAAGTTCCCGCATCTGAGCCTTAAATGTGCGGACCAGTCGTCCTGCCTCACCGTTGGATTGTGGATGGAACGGCGGGGCCGTGACATGCATAACGCCGTGACGAGCACAAAAATCCGCAAAGTCGGAAGAGGCAAATTGCGGACCATTATCAGTAACAAGGGTAGAGGGCAGGCCTTCCAAAGAAAAAATGCGGGCGAGAGCACTGGTGGTTGCCGCGTTGGTAGGCGACGTGCAATGGACAATGAAAGGAAAGTTAGAGTAGGCGTCAATTACGAGGAGCCAATAAGTACCTAAAAAGGGTCCCGTAAAATCAGCATGAATGTGCTCCCAGGGCTTCTCAGGTGAAGGCCACAGGGACAAAGATGACTTCGGGGCAGCGGCCTGTGACGCACAAGGGCCGCAGGCAGCGACCATGTGTGCTATTTCAGAGTCGATGCCAGGCCAGTACACATGACGGCACGCCAGAGATTTTGTGCAAGACACACCTCAGTGCCCTTGGTGAAGGAGGTGCAAGACTGAAGCACGCAAAGATGCAGGTACCACAACACGCGGCGAAGCATTGTCAATGGAGAGGAGGATAACACCATCCCCAGCTGTGAGGTGGTAGCGCAAAGCGTAGTAGTTCCGCAACGGATCAAAAGTCTTAGTGGACAGGCGATCTGGCCAACCCTTCTGAATACAGCGTAAAACCCGGGAGAGGGTAGGGTCAGAACTCGTAGCAGCCGCCAGCCTGTCCCCAGTGATGGGGAACCCGTCCACAACCCGCTGCTCGGCAACATCCAGGTGGAAACACAAAAGTTCATCCCTATCGAATGCCTGATCAGGACCCACATGGGAAGGCGAGACAGAGCATCAGCATTTGCATGTTGAGGCGTTGGCCGGAAATGAATCTCATAATTGAAACGAGAAGCGGTGTGCAGCCTTGTCGGGAAGTGACGTTGATGGATGAAACAAGGAAACAAGTGGTTTGTGATCCGTAACAAGATGAAATTTTGAGCCATAGAGAAAAACACCAAACTTATGAAGAGCATAAACAATGGCCAAAGCTTCTTTTTCAATTTGAGAATACTTTTGTTGGGCATCCATGAGCGTTTTGGAGGCATAAGCAATGGGTTGTTCCGAACCGTCAGAAAAACGGTGCACAAGGACTGCACCAACCCTGTATTGAGAGGCGTCTGTGGCAAGAACAAGATACTGGCCAGGTCGATAAGTAACCAGGCACGGGGCCTGTTTCAGCGTAGTCTTCAATTTCTGGAAAGCCGCATCGCATGATGCGGACCAGTGAAAAGGCACGTTTTTATGCAACAGGCGATGCAACGGCTGAGCCACCGAAGCCGCAGATGGTAAAAACTTGTGATAGTATGCTAGTTTCCCCAAAAAGGCCTGCAGTTCCTTAACAAATGTAGGGCGAGGAAGGGCATTGATCGCAGTGACAGTTTGCTGAAGCAGACGAATACCATCCTGAGAGAGTTGAAACCCCAAGCACGTGATAGATGCCTGAAAAAATTGTGATTTCTGAAGATTACACTTAAGGCTGGCCGTCTGTAAGACATGAAAAAGTGTGTGGAGATTTTGAAGATGTTCTTCAGTGGTGGAGCCAGTGACAACAATGTCGTCCACGTAATTGATACACCCAGGGACAGAGAGAAATAATTGTTCCAAGAATCGCTGAAAGAGAGCAGGGGCACTAGCAACCCCAAAAGGCAAGCGTTGGTATTGATAGAGGCCGAAAGGTGTGTTAAGGACCAGAAACTGCCGGGAAGCAGCGTCGAGAGGAAGTTGATAATAAGCTTCTGACAGGTCAATTTTAGAAAAATACTGGCCTCCAGCAAGTTTATTGAACAGTTCTTCAGGACGGGGCATAGGGTAAGTGTCAATGAGGCATTGAGCATTTACAGTGGCTTTGAAATCGCCACAGAGACGAATATCACCATTTGGCTTAGCAACAACGACAGGAGAGGACCACTCACTGGAAGCGACAGGAAGCGAGACTCCTGAAGTAGTGAGACGATCCAACTCCCATTTTACCCGACCACGAAGGGCCACAGGAATGGGCCGAGCCCAAAAAAACTTAGGCCGAGCAGTGGGTTTGAGTGTGATATGAGCTTCAAAGTCGTTTGCACGGCCTAACCCAGGAGAAAAAAAGGGACAAAAATGTCGTCGACAAGGAATCCAGTTGAGCATAAGGAATAGCATCAGAGACAATATTGACAGTGTCAACTATGGAGAACCCTGGCCGGCCACAAATATGGGAACAGTGCGGACGACGGATTTGTAAGATACCTCAGCATTAAACTGTCCCAAGAGAGAAATCTTCTGTTTACTGTACATCCGTAATTGCCGAGTGACAGGTGACAGGAGTGGAGAACCCAACAGAAGATACGTCTGAGAATTAATTATAGTGGCAGCAGAACCGGTATCCACTTGCATGCGAACATCTCAACCAAGGATTTGGACAGTGAGGAATAACTTCCCTGAAAGGGAAGAAGTGCAATTGACAGACAACACAGAATCCGAATCAGCATCATGTTCATGAACATCATGTATGCGGTCGGATTTGCAAACGGAAGACACATGACCTTTCTTTTTGCAATTGTGACACACAGCCCAACGTTGGGGACAATCCTCACGTGAATGTTTCGTAAAACACCGTGGACATGAAGGAAGTTGCCGGGGGTTCTGCTGCAATTTCTTAGCGGGTTGTTTATGGCTAGGCCGAGGCTGCGCGTGGGAGAGCATTGCGGCCACTTCGGCCGGGGGGGACACGCCGCACGCGTCGTCAACAGCGCACAGAGGTTGTATTTCCCCGACATCACCCCACGCCTCTATTTGCGCCCCAGCAGCGCGAGAAATTTCAAAAGACTGCGCAATGGAGAGAACGTCATCTAGAGTCAGATTCGCCAACTGAAGGGCATGTTGCCAAACTTCTTTGTCGGGCGCCGACCGGAGAATAGCATCCCGTACCATGGAATCGGCATAGGATTCTTTGTGAACGTCAGTAACAAATTGACACTTTCGACTGAGGCCGTGAAGTTCAGCAGCCCAAGCGCAATAGGATTGATGTGGCTGTTTTTGACAACGATAAAAGGCAACACGAGAGGCTACCACATGCGTTTGCTTTTGAAAATAGACAGACAGAAGTGAGCACATTTCAGCAAAGGACAAAGATGCAGGATCCTTCAAAGGAGCCAATTGTGACAACAACCGATACATTTGAGGTGAAATCCAGGAAAGGAACAGAGACTTACATGGTTGTTCGTCCGTGACATGAAATGCCAAGAAGTGCTGTCTAAGACGTTTTTCATAATCAGACCAGTCTTCCGCCGTCTCGTCGTAAGGAGGAAAAGGAGGTATAGCCAACGACGAGAAACGCCCCGCATTTGACACCGCGACGAAATCGCGAATCAACGCTGTTAGAAGCGTTTGCTGTTCAAGGAGATTTTGCAATAGTTGCTCGATAGTAGCCATGGAACCCTGTGGGTCAACAGTGAAAAGGAAAAATCCATTACCTCGTCGCCAATTGTTATAACGTCAAGTTTAACAAATATATTTCAGAACGACACGACACATATAAGTCACAGAGTAAGTTGACAAGCAAGACGTGTACACGTTAGCATTCCAATGAGCACTGAGTCCCAGTCTAGCGACCACTGCTCGGCTGGCCGCTTATGTGGCGCAGCTGCTGCATGGCTGGCAGACAGTGCCGCACGTAGAGGACGCGCGTAAATGCGCAGCGGTGCTTTGAATGATCGGCGAGTCACAACAGTCATGTACTGCCATTCTTCACTTTCTTGTAGTATTACCTTATCATCAGCAAATGGTAATGCAGTTAGTTCAGTATTTTTATCTGATTTAATTCCTAATAAAGTCTACAGTTTTAGTATTAGTTTATTCTACTACGCATTTAATCACCACAATTTCCATTCAACTATTCCACTGATACATATTTGTCACCCAATGCTTCAACATTACACACCACTCCAAATATAAAACTACAATATTCAAGTTAATCAAATTGTTATTGTATCTTCCCAGATATTTAAGAGTTGCTATCTTAATCATTTGATGACTTTCTATGAAGCCAAAACCAAGATATAATTTGTTTCATCTGGGACTGGAAAGACAATAAAATAATTTTGTTCACAAGATGGTTCCTGTGCTCACTTCACTAGTAAGTTCAGTCTATGAAATATTTAAGTTGTGTGCACTATAAATTCTGTAAAAAGATATTTTAGATAATAATGTCCTCTACTTTGATCTTTAAAAAACATGTTCAAGAACGAAAGAAAATTACTTATGTCATATCATGTGGAATAAAAGATACAACTTACTGCAGAGTGGTGCCGGAGGGCAAATTTGTGAAAGGTCGTGTGTGTAATATATGACCGAGTGTAGCCCAAGCGATACACGAAACAACAGTTGTTACCATATGTTGGACAGCACAAGAAACTTACCAGCCATTACAGAAAAACACATCTGTTAAGGAATTTGCAAGTCTATTCTACAATATAATCACAGAACATCTTACCAAGTAATCTGCTAGCTTCTTAACAACAGGTTCATATTGGACAGTGCGGGCCCATGCATCACATACAAAGCACAAGTTGTAATGGTAAGCATTTCTGGCATATTTTTTGTTGTCAATTCGAACTGGAAAGCCAAGCACCTTCAAATCGTACAATACACTGGAAATAAAAAATGGAGCCATGAGATTTTTTTCCAGTTTTCATTTTACCTTCGTTACAGCTAATTCTCTTTCTATGCTACAAACAAGAAGCTGTTTAATAAATAACAGCATGCCTTTAATTAAAATTTAAAGGAAGGTCTTATCTCATTTGTAAAAGAAACTGAGTCGTCATTTGTAAAAGAAACTGAGTCAGTTAAAAAAGCTAAATGCTACAAAGAGGGATCATTTGACTATAGTAATTTATGAATCTTGCACATGGTACTGCTGGTGATCTTCTGCCACATCACATAAAGAAAATATACACAATCTTACAATCACAGTTAGAAT
Source organism: Schistocerca serialis cubense (assembly GCF_023864345.2). NCBI lineage: Eukaryota > Metazoa > Arthropoda > Insecta > Orthoptera > Acrididae > Schistocerca > Schistocerca serialis. Next base: position 886,534,418 of record NC_064638.1, read on the forward strand.
CTACAGTATCTCTGCCTCCGTGTCATCATTAGGATGTGCCATTTTCTTTGCAAAAATTAAAGTTACTCAACTTAGTCCAGCAGCAAATCAATGATGACACACTGATGACAACCTTGACAAATAATTCACATATCAGTGAAAATAATTTTTGAAAATATGATGTAAGTAGATGAATAAAAAATCTACTCACCATGTGGCTGCAGGATAAAACATATAAAAAGTTTAAGCAAATGTGCAATCTTTCAGAGCCAATGTCTCCTCCTTTGGGCAGATGGGTTGAAGGAGAAGGAAGAGGGACGAAGGAAAAGGACTGTTGAGGTTACAGAAATTGGGGAGAGTTCGGAAATGTTGTTCAGAACCCCATATCATGGGAGACTTACCAGATGGGATGAGAAAGAAAGATTGATTGCTGTTCCTGCATCCCTCTTCCTTCCCCGTCAACCCTTCTACTGGAAGAAGGAGCCACTGTCTTTGAAAGCTTGCACATTTACTTAACCTTTATACACAGTTTAGTCACATTAATGTGACAGCCTGGATAACCACCTATTGTAGCACAGGCTACTGCAAGACATACAGGAAGAGAGTCAACGAGGTTCCAGAAGCTACCAATGAGGCTGTGCTAGGTTTCTCTGTTGAGGTCCATGGTATGAACAGCCCAATCAAGGTGGTCCCACAGATTCTAAATTGGGCTTAAATCTGCCAAGTTTGATGGCCAGGGGAGTATAGTAAACTCACATTGGTGCTCTTCGAACCACACATATACACTGCGAGCTGTGTGACTTTTCATTGTCCTGCTGGTAGAACCCATCATGCTGAGGAAAAACAAAATGCATGTAGTGGTGGACATGGCCCCTCAAGGATAAAAACATACTTGTGTTAATTTACTGTGCCATCCAGAATGATGATTTCATCCAGGGAGTGCCCTCCAGCATGGACCCTTCCGATGACTGTTGCAGATTGTTTGTTTTCAGACATTTCATGCAGTACAAGCTGATGACCATATGTCTGATGGAGCATAAAACAAAATTCACCTGGAAAGGCCACCGGTTGCCACTCAGTGGATGTCCAGTTGGGGTACTGGCATGCAGATTCCAGCCTTCATTGTCAATGAACAGCAGTCAGCATGGATGCATCAACAGGTGCCCGCTGCAGAGGCTCATATGCAAAAATGTTCACTGAAGGGTCAAGGAGACGCTGTTGGTGGCCCCTTGGTTCAGTTGGGTGGTCAGTTGCACAACAGTTGCGTGTCTATTCACCCACACACATCTCCACAGCGGTCACTCGCTTACGTCATCTATGGCCTGTTGTGCACAGTAGTTGCCTTATACCGGTTTTGGATAATGCCATTTTTCTATGCTTGGTATACTTTAACCATGGCAGCATATGAACAGTTGATAAACTATGTTGCTTCAGGAAGGCTTCCACTCTTGGCCCAAAAGCCAATGATCATGCCCTTTTGAATGGCAAATAAATCACTCTGCTTACACAATACAACAACTGCACTGTTTTCAGTGTCCTGTCAACATGCTTTATATAGCCTCCACTGCGAGTGCTGCCACCTCCCATCTCTTGGTGCACATATTAATGTGATTGGACCATATATATGTTTCTCCTGTCTCCATTTGACGAGTATACTTTCTTTTAACTACAAAATTACATTATAATAACAAATAGATGCAATTCTGTTCGAAACAGCAACAAGAAGCCACAAAAGCTCATTTACACCAAGTGGATTGACCTATGAATCGATCTTGTGAAATTTTGAACAAAAATCTGACAGATATACAAAAGTGAGTTAGTGTCAATGTGTTTAATAGCATTCAGGAGTTTGCGAGTAAGCACATGTAAAGATGTCCACAGCACTGGAGGAAATTTATACTGGTGCACTTAAAAATACCTAGAAGAGCTGGAGCACTGTGCAGTAAGAAATGTTTGTTGTAGCCCTATATTGCATGCGTAATCAGATGACACATGATGCAAAGCCTAGAGAAGTCACCTTGCAACCTGGACAGATGGTGTAGTAAGTGCTGTGCCATGTTTACTTACTTATTGTATGCTCACCTACGAGATTTTTTACTGATGTGTTCTATAGTTATGAGACTTAGCATTTCTCTATGTGTCATTCAGTGTTACTGTGGATCTCTTCATGTGGGAGTAGAATAAAACTTGGTTGGTGTTATTTCTTACACTGTGTCTCTACAACATTACAACAGTGTTAGCACATCTGTGAGAATCAGACCACTGAATAACAGTTTGCCTTAAATATTTACAGTCTCAGCTGTCCCAGGAATCTGTTGTCTCATGAATTTTAACCATCACATCGTTTTGTGCTTGATTGACTGACTAATTCAATGAACTACATGTTAGTGATACTTGTCATTTCCCAATGTACATTAATACCGTGTGTGCACCTAGACCATGGATTTCTAATGGAAATTAGTTGCACATTGACCCCACTATTCACTACTACACCATTTCTGTGCAATCATTCAAATTACTGTTTATAGAAGAAACAAATTTCCCAGTACATTGCAATCCTTATTGTTGCATTGTAACTTACACTGTAATGGTACTCCTTTGGAGTTGTGCCTTTGGTATTATGTAGACACTCACTGCATCAAAAAAGTCCTTAGAAATATAATTTTCAGGGACCTGAAATACACAATGAAGAAAATCTATGAAGATAGTTTAATCAAAAGCATCAACAGCGCCATGCAGAAAATACACCTGGCAAGTTAAAATAAAGCAATGGTTCTCATTTTTTTTGTCACAGACTGTAACAAATATGTTAGTGTGACGTATCACAAGTAAATTTCAAATAATTAAACATTACTTGAGTGTACTCATTTAAATATAAGGAGCTTTCAAAAAGAAATGAGCCCGAGTCTTGAATGCAAAAACCGGTGACAGGAGTGTAATATTGTGGCGTGTGTAACAAGGTGTGGTTCTGACCAGAGCATTGAAGTTTACAGCACGTCACTAGAGGGCATGTGTGCATTCATGTGACTATACAGAGCTAGCAGCAGCATGCATCAATCGTCCAATGCTGCCAGTCACATTGCAAACAGTGACATGCAGGTGTCAACACAAGAGCAAAGAGGTGTTGTTCATTTTCTGATAATGGGAGGAGGAGGAGGAGGAGGAGGAGGAGGAGAAACGGACATTCACCAACGAATGTCGCAAGTGTACGGCGAACACTGCATGTCCCTTCCAAGGGTCAAGGCGTGGCACAAGGGCTTCAGGGAAGGATGGGTGTCGTTAGCTGGTGATGCACGGTCTGGAGCACCACACTGGATTACTGATGACATCGTCCAGCTGGTGGCTGCACTCATTACCCAGGACCACCGAGTGACAGTGAAATCCATAGCTGCCATGGTCGCATTGAGTGTCAGAAATGTTCACACCATCATGAAGGAATGACTGCACATGCACAAAGTGTGTGCCCAATGGGTGCCCCACACTCTTCAGCCACAACAGGAAGTATTCTGAATGGCCCACTGTCTTGCTCATCTGCAGCACTATGCTCGGGAAGGAAATGCGCTCTTGGCACGAGTGGTCATCACTTTGAAACAGAATTGAAACGACAAAGTCTCCAGTGGAAGCATCCAGGGTCATCACACCACACAAAAAAAAAGCCAAGGCCACCCACACAAGTGCAGGAAAGGTTATGCTAACGTTCTCCTTTGTCAAGATGGCCCCCTTTTGACTCATTTCCAGCAGTACGAGACAACAGTGAATGCCCAGCATTACTCGCAAACCTTGACCAGCCTTCAAGAAGCAAGCAAATCAAAACAACCAAGTAATCTCACCCATGGGGTCATTCTGCTCCACGACAATGCAAAGCCACATAAGGCCAACACAGTCGCGGCACTCCTGCAGAAATTCAAATAGCAGGTTCTCGGCCACTCCCCATACAGTCTGGACCTCTCTCCCTGTGATTACTCCATTTTTGATCCCCTTAAAAAGGCTCTGAGGGGCAAACGATTCACCCATCTGAACGTGTGGAACTGGTTAGCATTGCAGCCCCAGGAATTTTATGAGACAGCCATTCACCGTCTTATGTCACAGTGGAACAAATGTCTCAACAGCCAGGGTCAATACTTCTAACATACAAGTATTGGTTTCTGTAATTATGCCTCTAGCTCATTTATTTTTGAACGCCCCTTATACAAAAAAAATTTCTAAGAACTGCATGAAGGCATGTGAAGGACAGTTACCTCAATATTTTCTGTCTGCCAAAATGTTTTAAAATAATTACAAGCTGAAGTTCTCAAAAAATATTTCGGTGCAAGTCTTGATTTACTTCAGTGCCAAATTCACAAAGAATATTAGTTAAATAACAATGTATAATTACAAATACTGCTAAGAAGAATATAATATTAAAAGACATCACAGAAAGACATGTGAAGGAAGGATGTCCATCAGGTACAAAAATAGTTTTAATTGGTAGTACCACAGGCTGGACCTGACCCACAATGCAGTCATATGCCACAGTGACAGTTTTGGAACGAAATAAGTCATCTTTCTTTATTTTTTAATCTGGCCTGTGATCTTTTAATACTGGGAACAAAATAAACAAGTTTCATAGTTTGGTTCCTATTAGAACAACATGGCCTTTCCATATAAGATATTTATTTTTATCAGACCCCTGAGCAAGGTGCTATGGTGGTAAGACAACAGACTCTTATTTTGGAGGATAGTTGTCCAAATTTCCTTCAGGGTATGTTAATTCAGATTTTCCATGGTCCCCTTAAATCACTCAACACAAATGATGGTATGGCTCCTTTGACGAGGACATCGCCAATATGAGGGCTACTCAGAAAGTCTTTGCCCCCATTTTTTATTAGCCAAAATAAGGTACAAACAGGTAATGACAAATGTACCTTACACTATTTTACCACGTAGTCCCCACACCGGTTCACACATTTGTCCCATTGCAGCACTAAATCTGAGATGCCCCTGCGGTGGAATTCGTCCGGCTGACTATGGAACCACAATTGGACTGCCCCCCCTTTTTTTTGTCACGGATGAATACTGGATTTTCCATGCCATGCTCTGCTGCTTGGATTATGGCATTAAATCCAGTATCCACATTTCATTGTCAGTAACAATGTGATTCAACAAACCTTCAACCTCCTAGGAATACCATTCCAGATGATGTACTGAAGACATCATTTGCTTGCCTTTCATCATGTCATCCAACCGCTTAGGCACCCATCGATATGAAACCTTCTGGTAACTTAAGGATCCATGAATGAAGCCCACCCACACAATATGCTAAGCTCCCGGGAAATGGCTGTAATGTGCACATCCCGACCTGCTTTCCCATTGCATCCGTGCTGGAAATGTTGTCGTCAATCAGTGATGAATGTAGCCTCCGCAACTGCTCATTTTCATGCAAGACTTCAGGACTTTTGTTGAACTCACACCACTACTAGCACTACTACAGCATTACTGACAGTTATCAAAGTGAGACAGTTTTCCCCATATGTGGGCTGCATTTCCCTGTAGATCTCGGCGAGCATTTGTACCTTGTTCCAGTGAAAATAAATCACACCTCATTGTTATAATGCCGTGGACACGTGAAGCACATCTGCCAAGTTTAAAACTGACAGCAGCACTTTGTGATGGAGCTATGGGCAGGTAAGGCCGGCACAAACCAAGAAAGGTCCAGCACTCTGAATGGATATGTTGACTTCATATTTACAGCTGTAATTAGGCTTTAAAAAAAATGTGGCAAATACTTTCTGATTTGCTGCTGTACAATCCAAGCTCCTGATCAACAAAATTTTAAAATCTAATGTTCTTCCTTCCTTCCATCCTTCATCAGATCTACAAGCTTGATGTCAGTGCTTTGTGAATATACTTTTTCACTGATGAAAAAAAATCTTTAATTTCCTTTCCAACTACTTTATCTCATATCTTACATCTTAATGTAAACTCTCTGGCTTTATTTCTTACAGGCAGTGTCTATAGCAAATGAGTCTTTTCTCATTATGGACCTGTGTTTGCTTATGAGACCAAAGTTCCTTTCGCATGCCACAACACTGTCTTAATCTACGGGCATGAATGTTGCAGATACATCTGCATGACCTCTATTGTATTACTTCATATTTCACATTTAACTATTTTTGTGTTGTGTTGCTGATGTGGGGATGCAGAATCCAGCTAGAAGTTCCCTGCAAAGGTTTAGGAAGCCAAGGGTATACCTCTTGTTAAAACGAGACTTCATTTCTGTTGTCTGTATAAAGTTTTATTTTTTTTTATTAATTACCATGATTAACTTCAATAAAGAAAAGCAACAACAGTAACACATATGAAAAATTTCACCTCAGTTTTTATTTTCATTTCCTATTTTAAATTACATCTAACAGCACCATATATAGCTTTCAATTTGCTTAGTTTAATATTTTTTCCACTGTGAATGATAAATTCTTCAATTTGTTCAAACCCACTGTGATACCTTTATGATCTGGCTTCAGTATTGATGCCCTACTCTCAGTCCTAAAGAATGTCTCACTTCTTCTTTGTGACAAGCATTCCTTTCCACATTATGCTGAATGCCTCCTTGGGAAATTCATAGAAAGACAATGCCATCACTGCTTTGACTGTGAAGAGGTGTTGTGTGTGACTTGTCTTCACACATATCCAATAATACTTTTCAGGTGTGTGCTGGCCAGCTACAAAGTACTCACTTCATTACACTACATCACACAGAACTGGAACAAATGAATTACGACCTCTACAAGGGCTTTGACAACCTCTCATTCCTCACTGTTTCCAAATTAGTATTCCATTGTGCACAAGAACTACGTAATACCCTTCTCCATCAATATATCACTCATGTTCTCAAACTCTTACCCCATGGGTCATATTCCTGTGAAAGCCCCAGTGCAAGGCCTGTCCCTCACATTTGTTCACATTCTCCTATTCCAATCATATCACTGCCATTTCCCACCCCATCAAAAGTAGAGCAACCTGTATACAGCTGTGCGATTCATCAAATTTGCCATAAACACTGCACAACATTGTAAATAGGTATGCCCAAGAACCAATTATATGCTGGCATGAATACACTCCCACTGACAATGGGCAAGGGGCAACTAGATCACCCACTTGTTGAGCATACTGTGTGACAATGTGATAGGCACATTTGCTTCATAATCCACATATTCTGCAACTTGCAACTTACATTTTTCCTTTTCCCTACTACAGGTTCCACCTACTTCTTCCCTTGAAACCTATCACTAGTTCCATACGATCTCTGGTACCTTCTTATTCCACTGCAACTAACCCATTTTTCCACCACTAGATCCTGCACATTTCCTCTATGTTATCTCCTTGGTGTTTCTCCTAGCAGTCCCTTATCTCCCAGCATAGATGCCAGCCAACTCCCTTTTGTGCACTGTGCACATGTACAGGGTGTTTCAAAAAGGACTTTACAACTTTAAAAATTCATATAAATTTATTGAAAGAAGATATAGAGCTGAGTTTAGTGTTATTTTGTAGGGAAACACGTCAAGTTTTTTTTTTTTTTTCTTTTTATCTTAAACTAAAGATGTATGTCGCTTCTGTTAGTTATCCTTCACATATCCCATTGAAAATCAATTTCTTCCCAAACACGCTGTAGCATTGCAGGTGTAACTTGCTCAGTGGTGGTGTAAACTCTTGCTCTAAGTTCAGGTAGAGAAGTCGGCACAGTAGGTACAAACATGACATCCTTGATGAATACCCATTAAAAAAAAAAAAAAAAAAAAAAAAAAAAAAAAAAAAAAAAAAAAAAAAAAAAAAAAGTTGTGTCAGGTCTGGGGAACGTGGGGCCACACAATTGGCGGATCACGGTCAACCCACTGACCTGGAAAACAGTCAATGAGAAAATCCCAGCCATCAGTCAAGTAGTGGGGTGGTGCATCATCTTGCATGAAGTAAACATTTCAATTTTGGTCATCCTCATCAATTTGTGGTATCAAAAATTGTTGTAATATATCCATTAATGGTTCTCTCAGAAAACAAAGGGGCCGTACATATCGTTCTTGCTCAATGCACAAAAAACGTTCAGTTTAGCGCTATCACAAACATGTTGCAATGTTTGACACAGATTTTCACTATCCCAAATCCTACAGTTATGTGTGTTAACATTGCCACTTAAGTGAAAAGTCGACTTGTCAGAAAAGATGATTTTGTCCAAGAAATGTTCATCCTCATGTAATCGATTTAATATATCCACACAGAAGTTTTTGCGAGCAATTTTATCAGTGTCTTTTATTGGTTGTGCAATTGTCAATCTGTACGGTTTCAAATTTAAATGGTTTCTTAACACACGCCGAACAGTCATAAGTGGGATTTGCAGTTCGCGAGATGCACACTGGTTGATTTCACAGGGCTGTTGACAAAACGTTGTCTCACTTGCTCAACGACGTCGTCAAATGTGCTTAGACAACCTAATGATTTGCCATGTCTTACCAAACACACTGTTTCTACAAAACATTTATACCACTCATAAACTGTAGGCCTACTACGAGGATCTTTAGTGTACTTGGTACGGAAATTACACTGAACTGCTGTTGCCAACTTCAATTCTTCAAACCAAAACACACAGCTAGCATGCTTGGGTCCGGTCAAGCAGCCATCTTTAATGCAAATGCCGTTAGTGCTCCTTACGGTGCGATTCGGCACTTGCGAACTATGCAAGACAAAACTTGATGTATTTCCCTACAAATTGACACTACAGTCACCTCTGCAGGTACTATGAATTAATTTATATGAATTTTCGAACTTGTAAAGTCCTTTTTGAAACACTCTTTATTTTCCATAGGCACACTATTCAGTAACTTCCTTGCACAGTGTACAAAAGATATTGGACCATCCCTTAACTACTTTACACATTTATTCAACTTCTAAAAACTTCATTTTCAGCAAAAAGTAACAGTACACAATGTTTAATTAATCTGCATACTTTATAAATACAATCTTAATTGGTGCTACAATTTTGTTTTCCTAGATACTCCCTCGCTGTATACAAGCAGTGCTTGGCCAAATAATCCCTCATACTTGGTATGACATTGTCCCTGTCTATTATCATAATATTTGTGGATTTGGGTAGTGCATTATAAAGTTTGATGCAGGAATAGAGTATGACTTTCTGTAATAAAGGTGTATTTGTCTTATTTGTCTTGTGTGTCAACTGCATGCGGCAAAAGTGTGGGAGAGAAATCTGTAGAAGTCACTGAGGCCATCTCCTGGAACTGCAAAATCTGCAGCAGAAACAGATTGACAGAGGAGCAGGAAAGGAAAGATCTACAACATTTGGGCACTTTAGGAACAAACCATGAGAGAGCTAGTGAGGATAAAGGAAGGCAGCAGTAAATAGGGTGGCTGGGAACTGGTAATTGATAGGAAAGCTAGCAGCAGGACACAGTTTGAAAAGTTTTGCTGTACCTACTAGCAACAGGTTCCAGCAACCAAAGTTTAGGTTAGAGAAGCTCCAAGATAGTGTAAGAGTAGGAAGCATGCACAGCCTTTGCTCATGAGCAGGAAGGATAGGAAAAGCACAAATACCAGAAAAACACTGCAGCTAGGTAGCAGTCGTGGTAGAAGTGTAGGCCCTCAATTACAGGGGAAGTTAGGAGAGGAGTCTCAGGTCACCAGCATTTTCAAGCCAAGTGGAGGGTTTAGGGCCTTGTGTAAAGATTTCACAAAATGTGATAGGTAGTGGTAGGATAGGGGACAGTTTGCATACAGACAGGGCATACAAAATAGGTGGTGACATGAGCAAGACACCTTCCCTAACTGGTGGCATCAATGTGAGCATCACTGAATTGTTCAGGCAGCATCTACATCTACATCTACATCCGTACTCCGCAAGCCACCAGATGGTGTGTGGCGGAGGGTACCTTGAGTACCTCTATCGGTTCTCCCTTCTATTCCAGTCTCGTATTGTTCGTGGAAAGAAGGATTGTCGGTATGCTTCTGAGTGGGCTCTAATCTCTCTGATTTTATCCTCATGGTCTCTTCACGAGATATACGTAGGAGGGAGCAATATACTGCTTGACTCATCGGTGAAGGTATGTTCTCGAAACTTCAACAAAAGCCCATACCGAGCTACTGAGCGTCTCTCCTACAGAGTCTTCCACTGGAGTTTATCTATCATCTCCGTAACGCTTTTGCGATTACTAAATGATCCTGTAACGAAGCGCGCTGCTCTCCGTTGGAGCTTCTCTATCTCTTCTATCAACCCTATCTGGTACGGATCCCACACTGCTGAGCAGTATTCAAGCAGTGGGCGAACAAGCGTACTGTAACATACTTCCTTTGTTTTCCGATTGCGTTTCCTTAGGATTCTTCAAATGAATCTCAGTCTGGCATCTGCTTTACCAACAATCAACTTTATATGATCATTCCATTTTAAATCACTCCTAATGCGTACTCCCAGATAATTTATGGAATTAACTGCTTCCAGTTGCTGACCTGCTATTTTGTAGCTAAACGATAAAGGATCTATCTTTCTATGTATTCGCAGCACATTGCACTTGTCTCTTCATTTCTTCAATGGGTACACGGAAGACAGAATGTACTACACTAGAGTGCACAAACACTGAAGAAATTTGTTCAGAATTATCTATAGTTCTCAAAACGTGCGGTCTGTTAAAAATAAAGTACACCAGTTTGAAACTGAATTACATTTTTTCCAACAGCATAGTGGCTTGCATTACAAATCACAATTGCAGAGGTAATAAAATGCAGCATACAGTGCTACTGAAATATAAATGTGCAAGTTGCTATGGCAGAACTGCCTTAATGGGTGGGGTAACATGTATTTATATCAGAAGTGACACGTTTTAAAGCTAGAGAAGATCTGATCACGATTAGTGTAGATAACAATTTTGAATTGACAGCCACTTAACTGACAAAGCTACACATCTATAAGAAGTTAATTATTCCATGAGTGTGCCTCTTACCTAATGGTAATATGGGCACTTTCTCCAACAAATTAAATATGTCCCGGAAAGCATGTCAGCTCCCAGCCAGGCAGGACACAAATGATAAATTCTGCTAATAGGGTATCAAAAATTTCAGCATCTGCCTTAGACCATGTACTAACAGATACTGAAAGGGAAAACCATAAACTGTTTATTACAGAGCTTGGCCTTTCTGATCATTATTGTCAGACAAAGCTAAAGAGAGGCTTGGTAAAACCTGCAAAAGGATTTTCTCGGAAATAAAGTACAAACTTTTTCTGGGTCATTTGTAAATCAAACCAGAAATGAAGCGTATATGGGAAATGATTCAGATGCTAAGTTCTGCACACGGTTTAAAATAATTTTTGAAGAGATATTTCCAAAAGTAGCCACTTCTAAAGCATTAGCTAAGGAAAGTAGACGATAATTGCAGGTATTACAAAGTCCTTCAAGACACTTAAATTTCTCAGTTCTTTACAAAACCACTATACTAATCCAAATTTCTTTTTCCTTATGAAACCAAAATCATAGTCATTAATAAAACGTGTGTGTTGGGGGGGGGGGGGGGGGGAGGAGGGAGAGATGGAGAGTGAGAGAAAGAGAGAGAGAGAGAGAGAGAGAGAGAGCACGTGCACGCGTATATGTACTTTAGGTCATCCAAGGATGTCTTCTATAAACTGGCAAGTTTTCATTCTCATTTATGTGAGAGTGCCAGCTGACAACTCAACGTTTCTGCTGCTTGGAAAGTGGTCTCTTTTACTCCTAAACTAATTACTAAAATACATCAAAATATACACAATTAGTCTGCAATTCACAATTACGTGCATGGCAGAGTGTTCACTGAACCACCTTCAACCTATTTCTCTGCCATTCCACCCTCTAACAAAGTGTGGGAAAAATGAGAACTTAAATCTTTTCAGGTGAGCTCTGATTTAATTTATTTTATTTTATTATGTTGATTATTTCTCTCTATGTATGTGGATGCCGACAAAATGTTTTTGCTTTTGGAGAAAAAGCTGGTGATTGAAATTTCATGAGAAGATCCTGCTGCACCAAAGAGCCTTTGTTTTAATGGTTGCCACCCAAATCCACATATGATACCCAAGCCACTCTCTCCGCACTATTTCACAATAATACAAAATGAGCTGCCCTTCTCTAAACTTTTCTGATGTCCTCCATCAACCCTATCTGATGCAGAGCCTACACAGCACAGCAGTACTGCAAAAGAGAATGGACTTGCATAGTGCATGCAGTCTAGCAATTTCTAAGTGTTAATAAATTAAGCACCAATAAATTACAGTCTTTGGTTTACTTTCCCCCCAACTTAATGTATGTGATCAATCCAAGTTAAGTTATTCATATTGTAATCCTGAAGTATTTAGTTGAATTCACAGCTTTTAGATTTGTGTGATTCGTCATGTAACTGAAATTTAGCAGATTCGTTTTAGTACTCATGGCTGACTTCATACTTTTCATTATTTAGAGTCAATAGTCACTTTTCACACCATACAGATATCTTGACTAAATCATTTAGCAATTAGTTATGAACATCTGATGACTTTATTAGATGGTAAATGACGGCATCATCTGCAAACAATCTAAGAGGGCTGCTCAGGTTGTCTACTAATCATTTATATATATCAGGAACAGCAGAGGGCCTATAACACTCTTTTGGGGAACTATGAACTGTGACCTTTCTGAGACAAAACCATGAATCCAGTCGCACAACTGAGATGATACTCCATAGGCATGTAATTTGATTAGAAGTCTCTTGTGAGGAACAGTGTCAAAAGCCTTCTAGGAATCCAGAAATATGGAAACAATCTGATATCCTCTCATTATTTCATGAGAACAAACAGCTAGTTGTGGTTCACAGTAACAATATTTTCTGAATCTGTGTTGGCTATTCGTTAGCAAATCATTTTCTTCAAGGTAATTCATTATTTTCCAAAATCCTACATTAGTGATATGGGTCTTATTGCTACTTCATTTCTTGAGTACTGGTGTGATCTGTGCAACTTTGCAGTCTTTAGGTACAGATCTTTCAACGAGTGAATGGTTATATATGACTGCTAAGTATGTAACTACTCTATCAGCATACTGTGAAAGGAACCTAACTGGTATACAATCTGTACTGGGACTTTGCCTTTATTAAGTGATTTAAGCTACTACAGTATGTCGAAGTTACTCATGTTGGCAGTTGGCTTCGATTCAAACTGTAGAAAAGTTACTTTGTCTTCTTTGGTGAAGGAATTTCAGAAAACCATGTTTAGTAACTCTGCTCTAGTGGCACTATCATCAGTAACATTACCATTACTATCGCACAGTGAAGGTATTGGTTGCACCTTGCCACTGATATACTTTACACATGACAAGCATCTTTTTGTATTTTCTGCCAAATTTTGAAGCAGAGTGTCACTGTGCAGACTATTAAAAGCACCCTGCACTGAAGTTCGTGCTGAATTTTGAGCTTGTGTAAAACACTGCCAGTCTTGGGGATTTTTGGTTCTTTTCAATTTGGTATGTTTTTTCATTGCTTCTGCAAGAGTGTTGCAACCTGTTTTGTGTACAGTGGAGGATCAGTATCATCTCTTGTTATTTATTTGGTATATATCTCTCAATTGCCATTGATACTATTTCTTTGAATTTAAACAATTTTTGGTATACACTTACATAGTCATATTGGAAGATATGAAGCCTATGCCTTAGGAAGGCGTCATGCAAGTTTTTACCTGATTTTTTAAACAGATATATTTTGGTGGCTTTTGATTTTACAGTATTCTGTCTTGTTACAACAACCTTGTGGTCACTATCCCCTGTATATGTCATGATAGTCAGTATTTGCTCAAGATTATTTGTTGCTAAGAGGTCAAGTAAGTTTTTGTAGCCATTTTCACTTCAAGTGGACTACTGAGCTAATTGCTCAAAATAATTTTCACAGAAAGCACTCAGTGTGATTTCAGAAGACTTTTTATGCCTACCACCAACTTCAAACTCATATTTTTGCCAACATATTGAGGGTAGATTGAAGTAACCACAGCACCTGCATCATCTGAGTCAGTGGAGGGCGGCGGGTGGTAAAAGGTACCAATTATTAATTTATCTCATTATCAAGCATAACATCTACTCATATTAACTCACAGAAACTATCTAGTTTCTACGTCAATTTCGCTTGAACTATTACTGACAGCAGTAAACATACCACCACCAATTGTATTTAATCTGTCCTTTCTGAACATGGTTAATTCCTTTGTAAAAATTTTAGCTGAGCTTGCTTCCGGTTTTAGCCAGCTTTCAGTACCTATAACACTTTGGGCTTCAGTGCTTTCTATTAGCTCTTGGAGCGTTGGTTCTTTCCCAACACAACTACGACAATTTACAACTACAACACCAATTGTTGCTAGGTCTACCCTCATTCTGTGTTTGCCCAGCACCCTTTTAGACCGACATCCTTTCTGTAGTTTCCCAAGACCCTCTAATCTTACAAACTGCCCAGTCCCCTCCAAACAGCTCCTGCTACTCACATTCATGGGTGTAGTGGACACCCCCCCCCCCCCCCCCCCCCCCCCCCCTGTCCTATTGAGCAGAACCTGAAAATCCACTACCCATGGTGCAAGTTAAGGAAACTGCAGCCTACACAGTTGCAGAACTGTCTGAGACTCTGATTCAGACCCTGCCTACTTCCATAGGCAGCTAAAACATTCTTCATAAGTAATGCATACTGCACAATGAAAGGGTACATAGAGGGCTCGGAATAGTGGTTAACAATGGAACGGGATAACTACAACAACTTTGTCACATTATAGTACCATAATTTTTTTACAGGAAAATCATGTGCCAGGATCTATAGTGTATGGCAGTAATGTCTTGTCATTCTTCACAAAAAATGGTTCAAATGGCTGTGAGCACTATGGGACTTAACATCTATGGTCATCAGTACCCTAGAACTTAGAACTACTTAAACCAAACTAACCTAAGGACATCACACAACACCCAGCCATCACGAGGCAGAGAAAATCCCTGACCCTGCCGGGAATCGAACCCGGGCGCGGGAAGCGAGAATGCTACCGCACGACCACGAGCTGCGGACAATCTTGCCATTCTTCAGAGTTAAAAGTCTTGCTCAACTTGGGAGTATGTTGACAGTTTTCCAGGTGGACTGTCGGGAGGACATGAAGACATACATGGGAAATAGTGGCTTGTTTACAGCCTTTGAGTGTTTCCTGTATCGAGTGGAGTTATTGCAAGGGATATAGGAGCAAGTTCATGATTCCAGATTCACCACCAGATGTCCTTGATGGGTGCAGCGATGAAGAGAAAATATGTGTGTATATCAAAGAACATTGTGTAACAGGGACCAAGCAAATGAGGTAGTGCAGTTGTTAAGATACTGACTACCTATTCAGGACAGAGTCTGCTCCTTCCAGCCAACATGATTTAAGTTCTCCTGATCTTTCTAATTCACTTCAGGCAACTGTAGGGATGGTTCCTTCATCAGGGCCAAGGCAAATCACATGTTCTATCCTCATAAACCTCATAAAAGCATACTTAGTATGCATGCGTGTTTTTTCGATTATTTATTTTCATTGTATTACGATGACAAATCCTCTGTGTGTGTGTGTGTGTGTGTGTGTGTGTGTGTGTGTGTGTGTGTGTGTGTGTGTGTGTGTAGTTTTGAGTCTGTTCCACTGTTGTCCGCCCTACATCTTGTATGTACGTGCTTCGCCTGTTTATAACCATATATCAGCCAGATGCAAAAAGTACAGTTTTTGGGGAGTCCTCTGTAATGTACTAAGTAAAACATTTAGGTGCATCAGGAATGTGGCTGGGCCTGGAACTGAACCTCTATGGAGTATACAAATGTTTTCTCACTTGAATTTAGTCAGTCATATTCCTGTGGTGTTTTGTTGTGGGTTGATGCAGCTCTCCAGGCTACTCTATCCTGTGCAGCTATTTATTTTCATTGCATTAGCTATTTATTTTCATTGTATTATGATGACAAATCCAATATCATTGAAAGATAATCCCTAAAAAAACATTATAATCTAGATAATTACAGCATGATCCATTAATAAAAGATATGTCTTTAAAATTTTTTCCACTTTGAACTCTTAATTGCCTCACCAGAACGTATGTACAACAGTACCCAAAGCCAGTCTAAAAGATGGAAGACATGGCAAAATTTACAGTTACTTGAACTAAACGTCATTTGGAACTGGTTTTTGCTATAAGCTACAAACACCATAAAGAGCATATGCAGTGGGAAATGAGTAAGAGCTTGTGATGTCTGTAAAAGTCCTCAGCAAGATGTTCAGCTATGTGCTTCAAAATTCCTGTCACTCATTTTTGTCAACTACACACCTTATAGACTTTAGCTATTTTAAACAACAAGATAATTCTTCACCACAACAGGAAGTGAAAATATGCAGGTTAAGCCAGCAACCTTGTCTCCAAGTCAAAGAGTGATGCCTCCAAGTGCGAAACATCTAGGACAGAACATCTTGTAAAGTTCATATGCATGGTGAATATATGTGAGATTGTTATCAAATTGGAAACCTGGGAATGTTAGCACATCCCAACTTTTTGGTGGAGGCCTGACCACGTACCATTCATCCATTCATTCACACACATGTTCTGTAAAACCTGTCATGAAGAAGGGCCTGCAGGGATGCGGAATGAATCAAATTTAGAGTTGTAAAACTACTGCAGGCAACTGTAGTCTATCATAAGTAAGCTCAGATTATGGCACTTTTCCTAGTAGTTCTGATCTATTAATGTGACATTAGGTGTGTTACATACTTATTGGGCGTTACATGATAATGATCCCTTTCTTTACATATGTCTTTCTAGATTCTGAGGACATAACAGGGTTGTGTAACCTACAGAACAGTTTTGTTCTATATAGTTATCCTGCTGTCTGACACTTAAAAATACACAGTATTTATAGCAAAACTGAGCTTGTCAATGATTAACTCAGTTTTTTTCCTAAAATTGTTGATTTGTAACATGAAACTGAGGAATTTTATAGCAAAAATAAAGAAAACAATACAGATTTATCATATAGCACTGTAAAGCACAATTTCTGCAACAAAAAGCTACAAATATTGATTCAATATTTTGTCAAACTTCCACAAAACGGGTTTCCGTTAATCGCATTTATCAATAACAACAGGAAACTCTTGCCTTTGATCATGATGATGAGCATTCCAATGAGTTCAAAATAACAACAACAATTTACAAACATTTTTATGTTTGTGCACAAAAACTGTACTTGCATCAAAATTAATTGCTATGGTTGCATACCCACAGAACTGATTTTTATTGTTTCTAAAATGGAATTTGTACACAGTAAGGACATAAAATACACAATGGACTGACACTGAATGATGTGCAGTTCAAATTATGAGCAAAACAAACAATCGAACAAACAGAGAAATCTTCGGTTCTCAGTTTCTCCCTTATTCATTCATTTGTTTCTTTGCCTACCAATGCTTCCAGAGCTACTGATAACCCTACCATTTACTATGTCACAGGCATAAAATCCTATCATTTACTATGTCACAGGCAGAAGTAGGCACTGCAGGTTACTCGTGTAAAATATACTAATGTCTGCTGTTAATCTACTTGCAATAACAGGAATTGCTTCTAGTTTATTTCACATACCTGTATGTATTTATTAGGCAAAAAGCAGCTACTTTGAAAAAAAAAAAAAAAAAGCCACTCATTCTCCTCTAACACTATTCAGCTGCTATTTTCATATAATACTCCAAACAAAGCATTTATGTAACTTTACACAGAACACTGTCAAAACTGTGTATGCAATGCAAAGTCAAAAATCTGTTGAATGCAAACTTTAGAACTGAGCAGAATTTACATCTTTGAGTTCAAATAAACTGATAAATCATAGAATGAGTGGCTAATGACGTACTTGTATTTTGTTTCTGAATACCTGGAGACTTTTACCCAGTGTGTAAAATCAGTTTGTTACAGACTTTGGTGCCAGAACGTGAAACTTCATTCTGAATCCTCTATAGGGATGCACAGTCTATATGGAAATTATTTTTACTTCTAGTATTGTTGTTGTGAATTGTACAGTTCATCTTAAATTCACTCTTATTATCAACCACACTGCGATTTCCTTATAAAGGCTTCTCAAAGATGTTAATTTGTCGACTTTACACAATATTTTTACTGCATACTTCAGTAGAATGAAAAGCTTTTGACCATATATGCACTTCTCCAGAAGATTATGGCATAGATAAGACAATACAAGCTAAACTAAAAATTAGTGAAGTTCGGTGGCAAGAGGAACAAGATTTCTGGTCAGATGAATACAGGGTTATAAATACAAAATCAAATAGGGTAATGCAGGAATAGGTTTAATAATTAATAAAAAAACAAGAGCTCGGGTAAGCTCCTACAATCAGCATAGTAAATGCATTATTGTAGCCAAGATAGGCACAAAGCCCATGCCTACCACAGTATTACAAGTTTATATGGCAACTAACTCTGCAGATGACAAAGAGATTGAAGAAATGTATGATGAGATTAAAGAAATTATTCAGATAGTGAAGGGAGAAGAAAATTTAATAGTCATGAGAGACTGGAATTCCATAGAAGGAAAAGGAAGAGAAGGAAAAGTAGTAGATGAATATGGAATGGAGATAAGGAATGAAAGAGGAAGCCGTCCTGTACAATTTTGCACTGAGCATAACTTAATCATAACTAACACTTGGTTTAAGAATCATGAAAGAAGATTGTATATGTGGAAGAGGCCTGGAGACACTGGAAGGTTTCAAATAGATTATACAATGGTAAGACATAGATTTAGGAACCAAGGTTTAAATTGTAAGACATTTCCAGGGACAGATGTGGACTCTGACCACAATTTATTGGCTATAAACTGTAGATTAAAACTGAAGAAACTGCAAAAAGGCATGAATTTAAGGAGATGGGACCTGGATAAACTGAAAGAACCAGAGATTGTAGAGAGTTTCAGACAGAGCATTAGGGAACAACTGACAAGAATGGGTAGTTTTGAGAGGTGAAATAGTGAAGGCAGCAGAGGACCAAGTAGGTAAAAAGATGACTGCTAGTAGAAATTCTTGGATATCAGAAGAGAGATTGAATTTAACTGATGAAAGGAGAAAATATAAAAATGCAGTAAATGAAGCAGGCAAAAAGGAATATAAATGTCTTAAAAATGAGATCAACAGGAAGTGCAAAATGGCTAAGCAGGGATGGCTAGAGGACAAATGTAAAGATGTAAAGACATATATCACTAGGGGTAAGATAGATACTGCCTACAGGAAAATTAAAGAGACCTTTGGAGAAGATAGAACTGCTTGTATGAATATCAAGAGCTCAGATGGAAAACCAGTTCTAAGCAAAGAAGGATTCCGTAGAAATGTTGGAACACATGAGGCAATACTAAACCTACAGCTTATTTTAGAAGATAGGTTAAGGAAAGTCAAACCTACATTCCTAGCATTTGTAGACTTAGAGAAAGCATTTGACAATGTTGACTGGAACACTCTCTTTCAAATTCTGAAGGTGGCAGGGGGTCAAATACATGGAGCGAAAGGCTATTTAAAAGTTGTACAGAAACCAGATAGCAGTTATAAGAGTCGAGGGGCATGAAAGGGAAGCAGTGGTTGGGAAAGGAGTGAGACAGTGTTGTAGCCTATCCCTGATGTTATTCGATCTATATATTGAGCAAGCAGTAAAGGAAACAAAAGAAAAATTTGGAGTACAAATTAAAATACTTGGAGAATAAATGAAAACTTTGAGGTTTGCCAATGACATTGTAATTCTGTCAGTAACAGCAAAGGCCCTGGAAGAGGAGTCGAACGGAATGGACAGTGTCTTGAAAGAAGGAACATCAACAAAAGCAGAAAGAGGACAATGGAATGTAGCTGAAATAAATCAGGTGATGCTGAGGGAATTAAGTTACGAAATGAGACACTTAAAGTAGAAGATGAGTTTTGCTATTTGGGGAGCAAAATAACTGATGATGGTTGAAGTAGAGAGGATATAAAATGTAGACCGGCTATGGTAAGGGAAGCGTTTCTGAAGAAAAGAAATTTGTTAACATCGAATATAAATTTAGGTGTCAGGAAGTTTCTTCTGAAAGTATTTGTATGGAGTGTAGCTATGTATGGAAGTGAAACTTAACTTGGCTTAATTCCTTTGGCCCCTATGGGGGCATAGGGCATCCAGGAGAACTCGCCATCTGTCTCTGTCTTTTACCATTTGCCTCAATTCTGCCCAGGTCTTGCCAACTCTTTTTGCTTCCTCTTCCACTGTCCTCTTCCATGTGCTCCTAGGTCTTCCTCTCTTCCTTGTTTCATGGGGATTCCATTCCAATGTTTGTTCCACAATGGCTCCATCTGGTTTTCTCGGCAAGTGCCCCAACCACCCCCACTTTCTCTCTCGTATCTGGTCTTCTATACGTATCTGGTTTGTTATTCGCCAGAGCTCCTCGTTACTTATTTTTTCTGGCCACCAGATATTCATAATGCGTCAGAGAAATCTATTTATGAAGCTTTGTAGCTCAGATGTTATTTTTTTATCCATTTTCCAGCTTTCACTGGCGTACAGAAGGACAGCCTCCACATTTGTATTAAAAATATGGATTTTTGTTTTGTGCCTGCTAATTCTATTTTTCAATATTGGATACAATTGTATGAAGACAGCATTTGCCTTTTTAAGACAGTGCTTCATGTCATCTCCAGCTCCACCGTCTTCCATCACTATATTACCCAGATACAGGAATGAGTTGACAGTCTCCACCCGCTGCTCCCCTATTAACAGTGGCACCTCCATGTTCCCTGAATTTACTCTCATTTTCTTTGTTTTCCCTATATTTATCTTGAGACCATCAGTCTCTGCTTCTTCTTTCAGCAAGTTTAATTTAGCTTGCATATCAGTCAGCCTTTGAGCTAATAAAACTATGTCATTGGCAAAATACAAATCCTCCAAACGTTCATGGATCCACCACTGGATTCCTCATCTCCTGCCTGCTGTGATTCTTCTCATAACTGAGTATAGAACAAGTACAAAAAGTGTTGTGATAAAATGAAACCCTGCCAGACTCCAGTTGTTACTTTTATGAGCTCTGTCATATTTTTCTTGTGGAGTACACAACATTTGTAGCCATCATATAGATCTTTTATTATGTTTAAGATCTTCTGTGGTATGCCATACTTCTGCAACACCTGCCAGAGCACTTTATGTTTCACGGAATCGAAGGCCTTTTGAAAATCAATAATTGCCAGGTACATGGTTGCTTGGATTTCTTTGCTTTGCTCTAAAATTATCCTAAGAGTGTTAATAAGATCAACACAGCTGCATTGTGCCCTAAAACCAGCCTGTTCTTTATGCAGTCGCTTTTTAAGAGACTCTTTAATTCAG
Source organism: Schistocerca serialis cubense (assembly GCF_023864345.2). NCBI lineage: Eukaryota > Metazoa > Arthropoda > Insecta > Orthoptera > Acrididae > Schistocerca > Schistocerca serialis. The sequence goes on from NC_064638.1 coordinate 886,555,789, forward strand.
TTTAAAATAATTCTGGTGAGGACCTTACTGGGCACTGACAACAATGTAATACTACGCCAGTTGTTACAGTCTGATAAATTTCCCTTTTTGGGGAGCTTTACCACCAAACCATTTTTCCACTCCTTTGGAGATTTCTCTTCAAGCCAAATATGCTTCAGAAAGGGATGGACCATTTTAACAGTACTTCCAATATCAGCTTTTAAGAGATCTGGTGCTATGTTGTCTAGGTCTGGAGCCTTTGCATTCTTTAGGGTTTTCAGAGCAATCCTAATTTCATCCATTGTGGGGCACTGCAGATTTATATCTTGATCTTCTTCGACTTCCTTTGGAACATCTCTTACTTGTTCCTCTTGGTTGTCTTCACAATTTAATAGTTCCTTGAAGTGCTCCGCCCATCTCTGTGACTGTGCCTGTCGAGTTGTAAGCCTCACCCCTCCTGGTCCTTCATGTCTGAAGTTCTTCATTGACAACTGTTTGGTTAGAATTGTAGAGCTCTTTCATATTTCCTTGTCTTGCTGCCTCTTCTGCTAACTTTGTGTGTTCATCTATTCATTTCCTTTTATCTCAACGAAGACATATTTTCACTTTTTTGTTCACATCCAAGTATTCTTTATGCATTTCACTCTTCTGCACTCGTGTCTTACAAAGATTTAACTCAAGTTTTAATTTTACCTGTGGCTAATTTTGTTCCATGTAGCATCAGAGATCCACTCCTTCCTTTGATGTGCCTTAAACTCACATCTAAATAACTGTCATAGTTTCTTTGCCAACCTATTTCAATTTCCTCTTCCATAAAGTTTTCTTCAGAGAGGACCTGGAATCTGTTTTGTAGTTCAAGGGCAAATGTTTCTTTGATCTGTTGGTCATTTAACCTTGCCATACATCTATTTTCTTGCTCCTGTGATTGAGCTTGCTCTATTTGCCACCATCTTTAGTCTAAATTCTGCCAAAACTAGGTGGTGATCACTTCCAGCATCTGCTCCTCTTCTGTTTCTGACACCTATCAGAGAGTGTCGAAACTTGCGGTTTATGACTTTGTGGTCTATTTGATTTTCAGTAATGTGGCCTGGAGAAACCCACATTATCTTAAGGCAGTTACAATGTGGAGACAATGTGCCTCCAATGAGTAGGTCATGTTCAGCACACATATCTATCAACAGGTCACCATTAACATTTCTGATCCCCACACCACGCACACCCACAATACATTCAAGCCCTTCATTTTCTGAACCAACTTTTGCATTCAAGTCACCCATTAAAATTTTTACGTCCCTAAAATTTGTTTGTCTAAAGACTCCGTTAAGCTCTGTATAAAATGCATCTTTTAATTCTCCTTTAGCTATTTCAGTAGGTGCATAGCATTGACTTTCAGCGACATACCACACATTTATTTTAAAGTGTGCGGTTATTATCCGTTCTGAGACTGGTTTCCACTCCAGTAAGTTCTCCTTGCTGCTATTAGATATTAAGAGCCCTACACCATTCATATGCATCGCATCCTCACCTGTCTGACCTGCATACAGCAGCACTCCACCATTTTGTGTTTGGAATTCCCCAGATTCTGGCCACCTTATTTCACTTAGTCCCAATATATCTATTCGGTAGTTCTCCATCTCTTTTTCAACATGTCTTAGCCTTCCTGCCTCCCTCTACATCCTTACATTCCAAAAATCAATACTGGTTTTCCTTTTCACGTCAAAGGATATTTCCTTACGATCCAGTTGTTTCTCCTTTTAGTTTCTGTGATGTGTTTTTTGGTGGTGTGGGTTCTCAGCCTACAGCCCCTGAGTTCCCTGGTGGGGCTGCCACCTCATGGCCTGGACACCTGCCAAGGTTTTATTTCAGGGCCTTACCCCTTTAGCTTGTCTCACCACGACTACAGAATGCTATTCATCCCTTCACAGAAAGGCCTGTGTACATCACCGGTGTCCTGGTTTCCAAGGATCTTCCGCTTTCCACATTAGGGGACTGTGCTTGTTGCCACACAGTCACAAAGAGGAAAAGGAAAGGAAGGCAGAGTGTAGGATGGGATGGGATGGGATGGGATGGGATAGTATAGGATAGAATAGAATAGGACAGGACAGAACACTAGACGGGATGCTGTGGGGCACACTTCGTCTGGATCCTCTATGGAGACCTGTCCTGCTTGGGAGGCCCTGCCAGTAGTTACACTACCGCCGTTATAGCCCTCCATTTCATTGGATCGCACAAACCCTCTCACCTACAAGGACAGTGTTTCATTAAGGCAGTCTCTCCTGAGTAGGATGGAAGTGAAACACGGATGATAAATAGTTTAGACAAGAAGGGAACAGAAGCTTTTGAAATGTGGTGCTACAGAAGAATGCTGAAGATTAGATGGGTAGATCACATAACTAATGAGGAGATACTGAAAAGAATTGGAGGGAAAGAGGAATTTGTGGCACAACTTGACTAATAGATAGGATCAGGTAGTAGGACATATTCTGAGGAATCAAGGGATCACCAATTAAGTACTGGAGGGCAGTATGGAGGGTAAAAATCATAGAGGAAGACCAAGAGATGAATACACTAAACAGATTCAGAAGGATGTAAGTTGCAGTAGGTACTTGGAGATGAAGAAGCATGCACACAATAGAGTAGCATGGAGAGCTGCATCAAACCAGTCTCTGGATTGAAGATCACAACAACAACCTCCCCATTAGTCACGTGATCTATACACCTAATCTTCAGCATTCTTCTGTAGCACCACATCTCCCTAGCTTCTATTCTCTTCTTGTCTAAACTGTTTATCATCCATGTTTCAAACCCATGGCTACACTTCAAAAAAAGATTTCCTGGCACTTAAATCTATACTCAATGTTAACAAATTTCTCTTCTTCAGGAACACTTCCATGTTCTTCCATCAGCAAACCTCAAGGTTTTTATTTCTTCTCCATGGATTTTAATTCCTACTCCAAATTTCTCTTTGGTTTCCTTTACTGCTTGTTCAATGTTCAGATTGAATAATATTGGCGATAGGCTACAACCCTGTCACTCCCTTCTCAACCATTACCTCACTTTTGTGGCCCTCGACCCTTGTAACTGCCTTCAGGTTTCTGTACAAATTGTAAATAGCCTTTCGCTCCCTGTATTTTATCCCAGCCACCTTCAGAATTTAAAAGAGACTATTCCAGTCAACAGTGTCAAAAGCTTTCTTCGAGTCTACAAATGCTGGAAATGTAGGTTTATCTTTCCTTAACCTAGCTTCTAAGGAATTTGTGTTAATATTTTTTTTTTTTTTAGGCGCACAACTTCAATGGTCATTAGCGCCCTTACTACGTTAAGAATGCACCGCGAGGCACAAGTTTAAAACAACAACTAAAAGGGAAAACACGATAAAAGACAGACTGATAGGCAGAGGATTAAAAAACAGCATCATCAAATGTCCTTAGAGAGGTGTGTCAAATTGATAAAACGAAGGACACGAGCAGCTGCTCGTGGGTCATCTGCTAAAATGGCATCTAAAGTACATGGCAGGTTAAGATCGAGACGCAGTGTGTTGAAATCCGGACAGGACATTAAAATGTGGCGGACCGTCAGCAATTGCCCACATGGGCAGAACGGCGCCGGCGCAGCCGTCAGCAGATGGCGATGGCTGAACCGGCAGTGTCCAATGCGTAACCAGGCCAAAACGACCTCCTCCCACCGAGAAGGGCGGGAGGAGGACGTCCAAGCCGCGGGAAGAGGTTTCAAGGCCCGAAGCTTGTTGTCTGTAAGTGCAGCCCAATCGGCATGCCACAGCGATAAAATGCGCCGACAAATGACCCTGCTACAGTCTGAGGAAGGGACACAACAAGAAGCTGTCCGAGGCTGGAGGACCGCAGCCTTGGCCGCGGCATCTGCAGCTTCGTTCCCAGGGATACCGACATGGCCAGGTACCCACATAAAGCTAACCGGAGAACCGATGTCCACCAGCTGCTGAAGAGAGCGTTGGATCCGGTGCACGAAACGGTGAACCGGATACGGATCACTGAGGCTCTGGATGGCGCTCAGGGAATCGGAGCAGATGACATAAGCAGAATGTCGGTGGCGGCAGATGTAAAGAACAGCCCGGTAGAGGGCAAAGAGCTCAGCTGTGAAGACCGAACAATGGCCATGGAGCCGGTATTTGAAACTTTGTGCCCCGACAATAAAAGAACATCCGACCCCGTCATTGGTCTTTGAGCCATCTGTATAAATGAAGGTCCTATTGATGAACTTTGAACGAAGTTCAACAAAATGGGAGTGGTAGACCGAACCGGGGGTAACCTCTTTTGGGAGCGAGTCGAGGTCAAGGTGAACGCGGACCTGAGTCTGGAGCCAAGGTGGCGTGTGGCTCTCGCCCACTCGAAAGGTTGCAGGGAGTGAAAAATTAAGGTGTTGAAGGAGGCGACGAAAGCGAACTCCTGGGGGTAGCAGGGCAGAGACATACAACCCGTACTGACGGTCGAGAGAGTCGTCAAAAAAGGAGCGATAAGACGGGTGGTCGGGCATTGACAGTAGCCGACAGGCATACCGACAAAGCAGTATATCGCGCCGGTAGGTGAGTGGCAATTCGCCAGTGTCAGCATGAAGACTCTCTACGGGACTAGTATAAAACGCTCCGATCGCAAGTCGTAAACCCCGATGTTGTATGGAGTTGAGGCGGCGTAAGATGGATGGCCGTGCAGAGGAGTATACGAAGCTCCCATAATCCAGCTTGGAGCGGACGATCGACCGATATAGACGAAGCAGGACGGTTCGATCCGCTCCCCACGACATACCACTGAGAACACGGAGGACATTTAAAGAACGGGTACAACGGGCAGTCAAATATGACACATGTGGAGACCAGCTAAGTTTCCTGTCAAATGTAAGACCTAAAAATTTTGTTGTCTCCACGATTGGGAGAGCAACGGGACCGAGTCGTAAGGACGGTGGGAGAAACTCTTTGTAGCGCCAGAAGTTAATACAGACCGTCTTCTCGGCAGAAAAACGGAAGCCATTGGCGACACTCCAGGAGTAAAGACTGTCAAGAGAACGCTGAAGACAGCGCTCCAGGACACGTGTACACTGCGCGCTGCAATAGATGGTAAAATCGTCCACGAAAAGGGAGCCTGATACATCAGCTGGGAGGCAATCCATTATTGGATTGATCGCGATGGCGAAGAGAGCGACGCTCAAAACTGAGCCCTGTGGCACCCCATTCTCCTGGCGAAAGGTGTCTGACAGGACAGAACCCACACATACCCTGAACCGTCGATCCATTAAAAAAGAACGAATAAAAAGAGGGAGGCGACCGCGAAGGCCCCATGTATGCATGGTGCGGAGAATGCCCGCCCTCCAACAGGTGTCGTAAGCCTTCTCCAAATCAAAGAACACAGCCGCGGTCGGGCGCTTCCGCAAGAAGTTATTCATAATGAAGGTCGACAAGGTAACCAGATGGTCAACAGCAGAGCGGCGTCTACGAAATCCACATTGTACATTGGTAAGTAGGCGTCGAGACTCGAGCAGCCAAACCAATCGAGAGTTAACCATTCGCTCCATCACTTTACAGACACAGCTGGTAAGCGAGATGGGTCGATAACTGGAAGGCAAGTGCTTGTCCTTCCCCGGCTTAGGAATCGGGACAACAATAGACTCGTGCCAGCATGCGGGAACATGTCCCTCAATCCAGATGCGATTGTAAGTACGAAGAAGAACACCTTTACCCGCAGGAGAAAGGTTCTTCAGCATCTGAATATGAATAGAATCAGGCCCTGGAGCGGAGGACCGTGATCGGCCAAGTGCGTTTTCGAGTTCCCGCATGGTGAATGGGGCATTATAACTTTCACGATTCGAGGAGCGGAAGTTAGGTGGCCTAGCCTCCTCTGCCTGTTTGTGGGGGAGGAAGGCAGGGTGGTAATGAACGGAGCTCGAAACCTCGGCGAAAAAGCGGCCGAATGCATTGGAGACATCCTCAGGGGCCACAAGGACGTCATTCGCGACAGTCAAGCCAGAAACTGGTGAGTGGACCTTAGTACCAGATAGCCGGAGCAGGCCACCCCAGACAACAGAAGGAGGAGTAAAACTGTTGAAGGTGCTTGTGAAAGCAGCCCAGCTGGCTTTCTTGCTTTCTTTAATAATACGACGACACTGAGCACGTAATCGTTTATAATTGATACAATTCGCCACTGTAGGGTGGCGTTTAAAGGTGCGTAAAGCACGTCGACGAGCACGTAAAGCGTCTCTACATGCTGCAGTCCACCAGGGGACCGGTACGCGACGTGGAGAAGAAGTAGGGTGAGGGATGGAATATTCAGCAGCAGCGAGAATGTCTTCCGTGAGGTGTGCGACCTGACGATCGCAGCTTGTGAAGGTTTGATCCTGAAAGGTCGCCCTGGAAGAGAAGAGCCCCCAGTCTGCCTTGGAGATGGTCCAACTAGAGGAGCATGGAGAGGGGGTATGCTGCAGGAGATGGATAACACACGGGAAGTGGTCGCTCGAATATGTATCAGAAAGTGCATACCACTCAAACCGGCGTGCAAGTTGGGGAGTACATATAGAGAGGTCTAAATGGGAATAGGTGTGAGATGTGTCCGAAAGAAAAGTAGGGGCGCCAGTATTGAGGCAGACAAGGTTGAGCTGGTTGAAAAGGTCTGCTAACAGGGAGCCCCTCGGGCAGGATGCTGGAGAGCCCCAAAGGGGATGGTGGGCATTGAAGTCTCCAGTTAACAAAAATGGTGCAGGTAGCTGAGCAATAAGTTGCATAATGTCTGCCCTGGTAACGGCAGATGACGGTGGAGTGTAAACGGTACAAATGGAAAATGTACAAGTGGGGAGAGTAATGCGGATGGCAACTGCCTGCAGGCCGGTGTGCAACGTAATGGGATCATAGTAAATATCATCCCGAACCAGCAATATAACCCCTCCATGAGCCGGGATACCTACCACAGGGGGTAGGTCAAAACGCACAGAGGTGTAGTGTGCCAAGGCAATTTGATCGCATGGGCGTAGCTTCGTTTCCTGGAGGGCTACGACGAGCGGACGGTGCAAGCGGAGCAGCAACTTCAAGTCCTCTCGATTGGAGCGAATGCTGCGAATATTCCAGTGAATAAGTGCCATCGTAAGAAAAGGAAGATAAAAGAAGGGGTCACCTCGAAGGCCGCGGAGGGCCTGGCTTCGAGCGAGCACTGCCGCCGCTATCAGTAGGCGGACAGTCTTCGTCCATTGGGTCTATAGGTTCATCGGCCATCTTGGGAAGATGGCCGGGAGGGGGAGCTTCCTCCGCCGGTGAACGGCCAGATGTTCGGTTACCAGCGGTGCGGCCAGGCGAAACGGATGACGGCCTGGGGCGGCAACCGCTGGGTGGCGCAGGAGAAGAAATGCGCCGTGACGGAGAAGGAGAACTGTGCTTCCTAGGAGCCTTCTTGGAAGGACGTTTGGTGGAAGTACCGGTCGAAGGCTGAAAGGTCGAGGTACGTAGGAAGTCTGCACGGGACGGTTCCTTCTTAAAGGCCCGTGCATCTGACTTCTGGGTCTTCGTCTTGGCAGAAGCTGATGAAGGTGCTTGTGTCTGAGGGGTGACGGGAGGAAGAGGAGACGTCGACCGGGCGATCTTAGCACTGGCCGAACGGACGACCGTGGTGCTGAAGGTCAGATCGCATGTCTGGGTTGCCACCTCCCTGGTAGTCCGAGGAGAGGCGAGGACAGTACTGTATTTCCCCGCTGGGAGCAGCGTGGGCTTCCTAATAACCAATAGCTTGCGAGCAGCCGAGGTGGACACTTTCTCTTTGACCCGAATTTCTTGGATACAGCGTTCTTCCTTATAGACAGGACAGTCGCGGGAGGATGCGGCATGGTCACCCTGACAGTTCACACAACGAGGAGACGGAGGTGGACAGTCACCCTCATGGGCATCCCTGCCACAAGTGACACATTTAGCCGCATTGGAACAAGACTGTCGAGTGTGATTGAAACGCTGACACTGGTAACAGCGCGTAGGTGTCGGGACATAGGGGCGAACAGAAATAACCTCGTAGCCCGCCTTGATGCGCAATGGCAGCTTAACACTATCGAAGGTCAAGAAAAGTGTCCGGGTCGGTACAGGGTCATTGTTGACCTTTTTCATGACCCTATGGACAGCCGTCACGCCCTGCTCAGCGAGGAAAGATTGAATCTCCTCGTCAGTCAGTCCGTCGAGGGAGCTAGTATAGACCACACCACGAGACGAATTCAAAGTTCGGTGAGCCTCCACCCGCACAGGGAACGTGTACAGGAGTGTGGCCCGAAGCAGTTTTTGTGCCTGAAAGGCGCTCTCAGTTTCTAGTAATAAGGTTCCGTTACGCAACCTGGTACAAGATTTGACAGATCCGGCTATGGCATCTACACCCTTCTGGATAACGAAAGGGTTGACAGAGGAAAAATCCTTTCCGTCCTCAGATCGAGAAACGACGAGGAACTGTGGGGCAGGCGGTAGTACTTTTGTCACTGATGGCTGGTCACGTTTCCGTTTTTGGGCAGAAGTCGAGACAGATGGAGTGAAATCCATTGCGGAGGAATCCCCCATGATTGCCAGCGTCTCCGATGGCGCGCTCCTTCCTTGTGGGGACCCTCTCAGAGGGCACTCCCGCCTTAGGTGAATGTTTACACCTCAGGTCACACCTCCCGAGAACCAGACGGAGGGACCAATCGGCATGGTCAGAAGGTATCAGCTCAGGCAATCACCCCTCCCCGGGCCTGGCCTTTACCAGGGGGTACGCACGTGCCTTACATGTCTACCCAGGGCGGGGAATTACGCGTTATCCCATCACCGGCTACGCGTGCGAACGCGTGGGTCGGCCTTCAGGCACGCACAGGGAGAAAGGAAGAAGAGGAAAAGGAGGAGAGAGAGGGAGAGAGAGGACAGACTGTCTCAAACGCCGAGGCGGAGACCAGAGAAGGCAAGGAGAAGAAGGTAATGAGAAGGCAAGGAGAAAAAGGCAATGAGAAGGCAAGGAGAAGAAGGCAATGAGAAGGCAAGGAGAAGAAGACAAGGAAAGAGTAAGGAAGACAGTGAGGTGGAAAAGAGCAAAGAAAGGAACCAACCAAAGGAAGGAAGAAACGAGAAGTGAAAAAGCAAAATGACCGCAAATAGAGGTCGTGGAACCGTCCGTCTCCGGACGCAGGCGCTAACGACCCCCTTGAGGGGGTAGGACTCCTTTTAGTCGCCTCTTACGACAGGCAGGAATACCTCGGGCCTATTCTAATCCCTGGACCCGCAGGGGGGTGTTACTATTTTGCAACTGTGACTTATTAAACTGATAGTTTGGTAACTTCAACACCTGTCAGCACCCGCTTTCTTTGGATTTGGAGTTATTATATTCTTCTTGAAGTCTGAGAGGAGGGCATTTCACCCGTCTCATACATCTTTCTCACCACATGGAAGAGTTTGGTCACAGCTGGCTCTCCCAAGGCTATCAATTGTTCTAATGGTATGCTGTCTACTCCCAGGGCCTTGTTTCTAACCGAGCGAGGTGGCGCAGTGGTTAGCACACTGGACTTGCATTCGGGAGGACGACGGTTCAATCCCGTCTCCGGCCATCCTGATTTAGGTTTTCCGTGATTTCCCTAAATCGCTTCAGGCAAATGCCGGGATGGTTCCTTTGAAAGGGCACGGCCGATTTCCTTCCCCACCCTTCCCTAACCCGAGCTTGCGCTCTGTCTCTAATGACCTCATTGTCGACGGGACATTAAACACTAATCTCCTCCTCCTCCTTGTTTCTACTTGGATCTGTCAGTATTCTGTCACATTTTTCATGCAGTATCATATCTCCCATTTCATCTTCATCTATGTCCCCTTCCATTTCCACAATATTGCCCTCAAGAACATCACCCTTGTATCGACACACTATATACTCCTTCCACATTTCGGCTTTCCCTTCTTGGCTTAGGACTGGTTTACTATCTGAGCTCTTGATATTCATACAGCTGTTTCTCTTTTCTTCAAAGGTCTCTTTAATTTTCCTGTAGGAAGCATCTGTCTTACCCCTAGTGATATATGCTTCTACATCCTTTTATTTGTCCTCTAGCCATTTGCGCTTAGCCGTTTTGCACTTCCTGTCAGTCTCATTTTTGAGATGTTTGTATTCGTTTTCACCTGCTTCATTTACTGTATTTTTATATTGTCTCCTTTCATTGATTAAATTCAGTATCTTGTGTGTTACTCATCCTACCCATTTTTTTATAATATACTCCCTTCCCCTGTTCTTGTCAATTGTTCCCTAATGCTACCTCTAAAACTCTCTACAACCTGTTGTTCTTTTAGTTTATACATGTCTCATCTCCTTAAATTCCTACCTTTCTGTAGTTTCTTCAGTTTTCACCTGCAGTTCATAAGCAATAAATTGAGGGCCAGGGTCCACATCTGCCCCAGGATATGTCTTACGATTTAAAACCTGGTTCCTGAATCTCTGTCTTACGATTATGTAATCAATCTGAAACCTTCCGATGTCTCCAGGTCTCTTCCACATATACAGTGTTCTTTTGTGATTCTTAAACCAAGTGTTAGCAATGACTAAATTATGCTCTGTGCAAAATTCTATCAGGAATCTGCCTCTTTCATTCCTTACCCCAATCCATATTCACCTACTACTTTTCCTTCTCTTCCTTTTCCTACTATTGAATTCCAGTTCCACACGACTATTAAATTTTCGTCTCCCTTAACTATTTGAATAATTTCTTTTATCTCATCATACATTTCTTCAACTTTTTCCATCTGTGGAGCTAGTTGAAATATAAATTTTTACTACTGTCGTAGGCTTGGGCTTCATGTCTGTCTTGGCTACAATAATGTGTTCACTAAGCTGTTCATAGTAGCTTATTGTCATTTCTATTTTTTTATTCATTATTTAATCTACACCTGCATTACCCTATTTGATTTTATATCTATAACCCTGTATTCAGCTGACCTGAAGTCATGTTCCTCCTGCAACCGAACTTTGCTCATTCTCACCATATTTAACTTTTAACCTACCCATTTCCCTTTTTAAATTTTCTAACCTACCTGTCCGATTAAGGGATCTAACATCTGACGCTATTATCTGTAAAATGCCAGTTTTGTTTCTCCTCTAATAATGACATCCTCCTGAGTAGTCCCACCCCCCTCCCCCTAGTTCCAAATGGGGGATTAGCTTACCTCTGGAATATTTTACCAAAGAGGATGCCATCACTTAACCATACAGTAAATCTGCATTCCTTTCGTATCAGTTGTTACTGTGGCCCACTGTTTTCTACTGTAAAGATACACCTCCATCTGTGCAAGGGGAATGACTTAACACCATGATGTTGTTTCACAGCTAGAATATGATCTACACAATCAATGGCCATAGCAAGATCACACAAAATGTTAACAGTGTAATTCTTATTGCTTAATTTTACCAGAACTGAGCTCATGAGGTCATCTACTACTTCCTCAGTAAAGAAGCCTTTACACAAGACAAACTGTGCTTTTGTTAAAAGGTTATTCTCTCAATATTTTGACATAAGCTACTGTCTCAAAACTTTCGGAGAATATAGGAAAGAGGTAGACGGCTCTAAAAAAGTCATGTTCTAATCTCCACTGTTATAAATGGGTGTTACTACTGCATACTTCAGTCTTTCAGGAAATACATATTCACTCAGTAGCCGATTTCAAAAGCAACTCGAAAAGGGTGTTAACAGGTCAAAACAAGATTTTCAGTATTTCAGCTGAAATACCATTACAATTAGGGAAGTTACAGCTTTTCAGCAATCTAATGATTTTTATCGTCTCTTCAACAGTGTCTGGTGTTGGTGTATGCATTGCTGACTACATAAGTTTAATCTGCTTTTGACAATTTATCTCAGCTACTGTTGGGAAGAATTCACTGAATTCAGTGGAGAATTATTTGAACTTAATGTCATCAGTCTTGCTAATATCATCATCAAAGACACCAGTATCATTTGCTTTACAGAGTTCGTTCACTTCATGCCTTATTATGATCAAAATTATCTTTGCTTTGTTCTTGAGGATGTCTTGATTGGAGCTAATCCTCTGCTTTCCATCTTGCAGAGGATAATTTGATCCCAGATGTTAGCCACCCACTCTCTCAACTTACAATATAACAATCCCTGACTCACTGTAAATGAAAACTGAGTTCATAGTACTGTATGAATACATTCAGGAAATAATTAAATTTATCACCTACTGTGTGTCTCATTTTTCATCCAGTAAATACTGTCTGAACAGTGTGGACAAGGTAGCATCTGTGATACTGTGAAATTTTATTTTTTCTTTCTTAATTAAATCTGACTGATGGAGAGGCTTTGTCACTACCATATAACTATTATGGTCAGGTAAATCATTTATTGTGGGGCTGGAACTTCAGGGGTGGTCCAAGGAACTTTGAACTAAAGGACACAGTAATGAATAGGTCTACACAGCCCCAAAACTGTTGTACTATAGCATTTTCTATTCTGCATGATATCCTGTGCAGGAGTATGGTAGACTCTACCATTACAAACACAAAACAGTAAAACCCATAGTCAAAGGCAGTGTTAATGTACAGTGCCCACAAATCAAATGTGAAATACAGGGTTATTACAAATGATTGAAGCGATTTCACAGCTCTACAATAACTTTATTATTTGAGATATTTTCACAATGCTTTGCACACACATACAAAAATTCAAAAAGTTTTTTTAGGCATTCACAAATGTTCGATATGTGCCCCTTTAGTAATTCGGCAGACATCAAGCCGATAATCAAGTTCCTCCCACACTCGGCGCAGCATGTCCCCATCAATGAGTTCAAAAGCATCGTTGATGCGAGCTCGCAGTTCTGGCACGTTTCTTGGTAGAGGAGGTTTAAACACTGAATCTTTCACATAACCCCACAGAAAGAAATCACATGAGTTAAGTCGCGAGAGGGTGGAGGCCATGACATGAATTGCTGATCATGATCTCCACCACGACCAATCCATCGGTTTTCCAATCTCCTGTTTAAGAAATGCCGAACATCATGATGGAAGTGCGGTGGAGCACCATCCTGTTGAAAGATGAAGTCGTCGCTGTCGGTCTCCAGTTGTGGCACGAGTCAATTTTCCAGCATGTCCAGATACGCGTGTCCTGTAACGTTTTTTTCGCAGAAGAAAAAGGGACCGTAAACTTTAAACCTTGAGATTGCACAAAACACGTTAACTTTTGGTGAATTGCGAATTTGCTGCACGAATGCGTGAGGATTCTCTACCACCCAGATTCGCACATTGTGTCTGTTCACTTCACCATTAAGAAAAAATGTTGCTTCATCACTGAAAACAAATTTCGCACTGAACGCATCCTCTTCCACGAGCTGTTGCAACCGCGCCGAAACTTCAAAGCGTTTGACTTTGTCATCGGGTGTCAGGGCTTGTAGCAACTGTAAATGGTAAGGCTTCTGCTTTAGCCTTTTCCGTAAGATTTTCCAAACCATCGGCTGTGGTACGTTTAGCTCCCTGCTTGCTTTATTCGTCGACTTTCGCGGGCTACGCATCAAACTTGCCCGCAAGCGTTCAACCATTTCTTCGCTCACTGCAGGCCGACCCGTTGATTTCCCCTTACAGAGGCATCCAGAAGCTTTAAACTGCGCATACCATCGCCGAATGGAGTTAGCAGTTGGTGGATCTTTGTTGAACTTCGTCCTGAAGTGTCGTTGCACTGTTATGACTGACTGATGTGAGTGCATTTCAAGCACGACATACGCTTTCTCGGCTCCTGTCGCCATTTTGTCTCACTGCGCTCTCGAGCGCTCTGGCGGCAGAAACCTGAAGAGCGGCTTCAGCCGAACAAACCTTTATGAGTTTTTCTACGTATCTGTAGTGTGTCGTGACCATATGTCAATGAATGGAGCTACAGTGAATTTATGAAATCGTTTCAATCATTTGTAATAGCCCTGTATTATCAATATCTGTAGATTATGTGAAGCCAGGATGTGCTATGTATATGTGAGCACTGGCTAACAAAAGAAGAGGGCAGTTACTACATATGTATTGAATACTTTGAGATGCTGAGTCCACTGTACCAAGAAACTACCTCAAATGGAGGTGTGTCTGTATATGTCAACATAAATCTCAGTGCAAGGAAACTTATGGAACTTCTGTTCAGATTTTGATCTAAAACTGGCTGGTTGACCTAATGGATATCAATATGATTATTGTTTCTGTGAACTATTCACCAAATGGAAATTTTGAAAACCTTATTACACAAATAGAAAGTTGTTTACATCACCTGTCATATCTTACGTCAACAGTTCCATTGTGTGGTGATTTTAATGGACACATAGGTGATAGCAGTGCAAAAGAGAGTGTTTCCTCAAATTTGATAGTTATGGTCTCTCTGTAGCAAATGGACTTCTGACACAAGGTGACTCCTATCTCAATACCATTACCACAAACTTACACAGCTGAGATTACAAAATAGATGTAGCTAATCTGCTGCTTGCAGACCACAATACACTAGTTATGGAGCTACACATGCAGACTATGAAAATTCATCAAGTAAATACAAGACAATCAAACTGTGTGTTTCACAGAAGAACTGTACCAAAAGGGGGGGGGGGGGGGGGGGGGGGAGAATCTAAAAGCATTCAGAGTTGCGCTCTCTAATATTGCCTGGGATCAGGAAATTACAAAACAGTGCCTAGTAAAGCCTTAAGCTGCCCTCCCCAAACAATGAAAACAAAATTTGATTAAATGTTCCCACCGATACCTACGAAGTCATATGGGGAAATCACAAGAAAAACAAAAAATAGTCTAAGAAAAGACACAGTACACACCTGAAGTAGCCAATATGAAAAGCATTACGTCAATCTTCAATGACCATTCCAAGGCAGCTACAGACATTTAAACTAAACACATGCTTCACTGTAATTATTTACAGGCCAAGAACAGAAAAGAAGTGGAGGGAGCCAATAAGAAAAACAATGACACAATCACAGGAAAAAGTCTACCACCTTCTCAAATACTTTACCTCTGATAATTTTAATTATTACTTTATTAAACTTATTGAAAACACTGTAGCTGAAATCCCAGACTTGGACATGGATCCTGTTGTTTCCTAAAAAACTATAACCCACTGCAAAATGGGAAAGTTGGAAGAAAGTACAACCAAATGACATAGTGAAACTAGTGAAAGCCTATAAACCTTAAGACAGTGTAGACATTTATGGGATGTCGTGTACCATCACGAAGAAAATTATCACTGAAATACCTCGGTCATTAACTACAGCAATAAGCAACTGCTTACCTGCAGGAGCCTTCTCAGACTTCTTGAAGCCAGTATGAACAGTTCCAATTTGCAAAAAAAGGAGACCCAGAACAAGTATCAAACTATACGCCAATTTCAATCATTCCAATCTAAGCTACAGTGACTGAAACTATCATGAAACATCTGATGTTGAGATTACTTTGAGGGAAATCTCTTCCATGATGCACAACATGGTTTTCAAAAGGGAAAGTCCACAAATACTGCTAAATTTGACTTATTAAGAAACATAATGTTGGCAAATTGAAGAAAGAGAGTCATGGGCATTTACACTATGTGATTTGAGCAAAGCATTTGCTGGATTTCCCATATAATCCTACTCAAAAAATTACAATTCTATGGTATGGGAGGTGCTGTTCTAGCTACCCTTCAGTGATAAATAGAAAAGAGGTGGCAGACTGTTCCGTTCAAGGAGCAACATAACAAGAACAGAAGTTGGTATATAGTATGCACAAGTTTCCATCACAATCCCTCTCCTCTTTCTCATTTTTGTAAATTACCTAAGCCAAGGTGTTTGCAGATGATACTAGCCTTACTGCAAAGGAAAATCAAACTCTAGCAGTCCTGAAATCAGGTATGCTATTCAAAAAGGCCAAGGTATGGTTCACCACAAATAAGATGAAAATAAATGCAGACAAAACTCACCATATGACATCCAGCTTCAGCAAAAATATATATCCGGAAAACGTAGGAACTGTCAGATGACTGGGTTTCGTAACAGACTACAAACTCACATGGAATGGACACACTGAGCATGTATGTAAGAAACTGTCACACACAGTATACCTCCTGGGAGATAAAAGTGTAATTAAGAACCAGACCAATGTCTGTTAACTGTATATCATGCACAATTCCATAGCCATATTGCCAATGGACTCCAGCTCTTGGGTCATTCATTGTGCTGCAAGGACATATTATTACTGCAAAAGAAGGCAGTAAGAATTATTATAACAAGTACGAGACGGAAACACTGTTGACCAATGACTGTTTGCAGCCATATATATTTTTGAGCTTCCTTCATCTGAAGGAAAATCTAGATTCCTTTGGCAAGAGGCACGAAATACACAATCACATTACCCACAACAAACAGACCATAAACATAGGAACCTGACAACTATCCAAAACAACTTTCTGACACCAGCCATGAGAATTCTCAAGAGGTGCACGTCCTACCACTGGAGAGGTTAAAAAACTTTTTTCAAGACACATAAAACTATATTCGCTACACTCCATCCAGGAAACTTTTGACTGTGAGGGAAGTGAATGGATTTACTGGACTTTCGCCAAAACTTGTAAATCTGTCAGAACTAAAATGTCAGTGGTAAATCAAATGTATCTATAGTAAAATGCTTAAACTATTCACATTTTGTTGTAATGTACTCTTTGTATTGTAAAATACCAGTTTTGTAATTTTTGGCACAGTCTATCCAGCCATTGCTGGTCAATGACACAGAATTGGTAATAAATGGTAATAATAAATTTTAATAAGAGTAATGGTACCTTGATTGTTCATGTTCTTTATTAATGATTTGGCAAACAATATACAGTAACTCACACTTTTTCCAGAAGATGCAATTGTAACTAATGAAGTTCTTCCTGAAAAAAGCTGCACACATTCCAGCCAAACCTTTATAGGATATCAAAGAACTGCAAAGCATTAGCAGCTTATTTTATATGTACAGAAATGTACAGTTTTGAATTTCACAAAATGTAGTACCGTATCCTAAGGCTCAATATCAATGAGTCATAATTGGAATCCGTCAATTCCCCTCAATACCTGGATGTAACAGTTTCTGTGGATATGAAATAGAATTATTAGGTGGCTCACTTTGGTGCTACTGACATTTCTTACAAACACTCATACAACCCATACCAGAATTTTGCTCAAGTGTGAGACACTCATGCCAAATAACACTAACAAGGAATATTGATGTTAGGCATACACAAAGAATTGAACCATGAACAGCCACAGGTTTGTTTGACCCACAGAAATGAAACACCAGAACTGAGAGATGGTTGAAGATGTATGCCAACTATCTCACAAAAGCTTACTTATAGAATTTAAAGAACCAGTTTTACATGAGGAATCTAGGAATATACTAAAATCCTCTATGTATTGCTTCAGCAATAGCCACGAAGACAAGTTTGACTAATTATAGAGCACACAAAGGCATTTAAGCAATCATTTATCCTATGTTCCATATGTGACTGGAATGGGGAAAAACACTGATAAGTAGTATAATGAGAAGTATTTGTACCTTATACCTTGCGTTTCACAGTGGTTTGCTGATGATACAATTATATGTAAAGAGACAGGCAAAAATTAATTTTTACATTATTTGACAGCAGCGTACAATGCTTTTCAGAACAGTTCCTGGAAAACTTTCAAAAGAAGGTTTCGCATACGTTGTCATTATGCTATGGGATGTAGTCAACACCTGGTATCGGTAGGTTCAGATGAACATTTTCTTCTGTCCATGTATTATATTTTTAGAGGTAAGATACAAATGTTGCAGTTTCCTTAACTGCACACAAACAACAATGGATATTTACACAACAAAACTGAATAGGATGTTACTGTACTGATAAATAAAACAAATTTTGAAATTTTTGTGGCCAATGTAAATTATATGTAAGATAATACTCAGACCAGGGCAACTCTTTTCTGTAATTAGGTACTAATGACTTTTTGACACACACATTTTTCATAGGGCTGAATCGGCCACTAATTTTGTCCGATAGCTCAGAATACTGCAGGACAACTGCATCTACGAGAAAGAACAGAGTGAAAAATAATTGTATACAGTCTATGGTGAACTGCTTCACATACATAATGGCCTATACTGGGATGAACCCTTAGTTTTTGATTTAATAAAATGAAATGCAAGTGTGTGTAACACATGTGTATGTGTTTTCCTCAGAACCATAAATGTTAAAACAATTCCTTTCATCTGGTATTTTTAGTTAATGGAAATTTAAAGAAGAATTACAATATTTTTTGTGGTAGCCTACTCATTGCAAAGGAGATGAAAAGACTAGTCTTAAACTACTACATAAGAAACTTCCAGGTATTCCACAGAGAGATTAATCTCCTATAGCTCAATTTGAAAAGTATCTAAATGAAACTCACTATGGCAAGTAAAAAGCTTCCTCTCCATTGTCAACATTCATGATTTCTTCTCCGAAGCCATGAGTTTTACTTCTGGCACCTCAGCTGTTTCAGTAAGTAAAATAAACAATTTAGCATTAACCCACACTTTTCACAGAGCTGTTTACATCATTTTGAACGGACTGACAAAACATGTGAGGCTGTCATTCTGAAAAATGGGTTCCCCCACTCATTCAAAATTCGGTGGGAGTTTAACGCCCAGCAAAAAAAAGCAAGATACATAAAAACCAATATGATTTGACAAGATCACTTCATGACAACTGTTGGGGGTGACATCATCAGAGGGCATGTTTCTACACTATATAACATTGATTTTAACATTTTTGCCTTCTGTCAAATTTGCACCATTACTTACTTGGCACGCTATTTTAGGTCCTGCCACATGATGGAATTCACACAGAAATATACATCGTAAGGGTCCTTCACGGTTGCATCCCTCATAAAATCTTTCATGGTCTTCCATCACCCACAACAATCATCTCACCGCTTCGCGCAACATACTCTCACATGTGAGAGGCGCGTGGCCTCGCATTTATATAGAGCAAACCGATCCTGTTTATAAACAATAGCCAACATAATACGCAGCCTTGTAAACTTGTTTGACAGTGAATACGCTAAGGTGGAGTAATTGATACAAACAATGAATGTGGACTCCAAACTAATTTTGGTTTACTTTTAATGAATATTTATTCACCATCGTCCCTCAAATGTGCTGCTTTAGTGAAATTGTATCTACCTCCGCGCTCGAGTGTTGGCATCACTGCACCATATGAGGCAAGAGTTCGTCCGAAAATAGCTGCAGGAGCATCGCTTAATCAGTGTCGGATGCTAATTGGTGCGCTACGAGATCTGCTTAACGACCTCATCTTGTTAACAAACAGTAATTTCGTTACAGGGCAGTGTTGTCTCACTGACAACATAATACAGAATACCAAATCTATTGGTATTTACTGCAACTACTACAAATGTTCGTACGACCAAGACAGCCGACTATGTTAACGTATTCTTCTTCAAGTTTTCATATGACACAGTGAAAAAACATAGTCGGCAGTGACTGCTTCTTGAAAGCATTTAATAAATATTACTCGGACACCGACCAGCGTTATTTAAAAGAACGTACACCGGTGCGCTCTAATTATTTATCTCAAACGCTGCTGAGCACCCTTATCCCACCATTTCACTCTCTCCATCTCCTCTATTTTCTTTTCTTTTTTTTATTTATTTTTTAATGTCGTAGAAACATAAAGAAGAAAGGACGCCTGCCACCTGGTTAAAAACTAGTCTCGGTAACGCATAATGTTTAGCTTTCGAGAGGTTAAGGTAAGAAAAATACAAAGAGCAAGTGCACGATTTAGTAGGACGAAGTGTGTCCCGAAACGTCTGTTAGCAACATATTTCCGCAAGAACCAAATAGTCTTGCGATATCCGAGGTTGCTTTTCTAGTTGCTGCTGTTACAGCTTCTAATTTTCAGACGAGAAACCGTCTTTCCTTTCTTGGAGTATTTTCAGTTCAAAATTACTCTTTTAACGAATAATTATGATTCTGCTGAGCACTTCTTGACTGCGTTACTGTCGCCTGCAACAATAGTTTTTCTCGTTTGTTTAGTTCATTCTTGCTCACTCAAATTCCTGCACAACGGCAACAATATCGTGTTGATGATCGAATGAAATTACACATTACCAGAGAAACAGCTACCGCATGCTACATTAGGGCTAGTCTGCATATATGTTATTAAGCGAGGGTATTAGCTTTCCTCTGTGAGAAACCGTCTTTCCTTTCTTGGAGTATTTTCAGTTCAAAATTACTCTTTTAACGAATAATTATGATACTGCTGAGCACTTCTTGACTACATTACTGTCGCATGCAAAACTAGTTTTTCTTGTTAGCTTAGTTCAGACAAGCATCTTACCTAACAGAGAAAAACTACTAGTCCGAAGAACCGAAAGACTGAGTTTACGGCTATATTGTTAAAGCTAAATACGGAACTTACCACTCTGGATATGTGAACAGGTGATTTCAGAAGTCGTAACTGAATGGCTTGCTGAATGTACAGACCTTTGTCTTCAAAATACTTATCTCCCTGTGCACGATAAAAGACTGCGCGAGCGTAAGGGTTGTAACTACGCGACATGTGGAGGTTTGGATCAGTCCTGGAGGAAAGGGTTAAGTCATTGGTTTTCTTCTGAAGACTTCACCATTACGATGCCTATTTGTGTATTGTAAGAATGTAATTTTATAACATTACATAGATCCCTTAAAAACATAACGGACCGCGGTTTCGGCGAGGAGATAACCCTACAATGCTTTCGAAAAATTTTTCTCATGTACGAGGGTGGTTTGGCAAGTCTGGTAAATTTTCACGAACGGTTGCGCCTTCATGTTTGGTGAGCTTGATTATTCCGAGGATCATATAAAGAATTTCAGCAATGTACAGTGTATGGTTCATTGTTGACAGCGGTCTGAATAGGTCAGGATGTCGACTGCGAGTGGAAATGGAGAAAACCGAGTTTCTTCCTGTTATGCCCACACAGAGGCATACCGACAATCCTTCTTTCCACGAACAATACGAGACTGGAATAGAAGGGAGAACCGATAGAGGTACTCAAGGACCCTCCGCCACACACCGTCAGGTGGCTTGCGGAGTATGGATGTAGATGTAGATGTAGATGTAGGTTAATTAGTTTGTAAGCTTAGGAACTGATGGCCTTAGCAGTTAAGTCTCATAAGATTTCACACACACACATACACACACGCACGCGCGCGCGCACGCACATCATTCATTTGTATTTTCACTCCTACTGACGTTGGGAGACATACCATCGGCTGCCGCTTTTGTCACCACGGATTACGACGCAGACGTCGATAACAGCGGCCGACTATTGGGCGCGGCCTTCGCAAACACGTGAACATCGCCACAGGTGGGCCACCTACGCTTCTTGCGGAACGTGCGGATCTCGGGGCTACCCGTGGCTGGAGTGCGGCCGTCCATTTTCATTTGAAGACTGGACTGCCGCACAAGTCAAAACAGAACTGGATGACGCTCACGCGGACTCTGTACCTTCAATAAATACCGTTTACTCTTGCATTAATGGATTTAAACGTGGTCTGACAAGCACCAGCCGGCCGGAGTGGCCGAGAGGTTCTAGGCGCTTCAATCTGGAAACTCGCGACCACTACGATCGCAGGTTCGAATCCTGCCTCGGGCATGGATGTGTGTGATGTCCTTAGGTTAGTTAGGTTTAATTAGTTCTAAGTTCTAGGGGACTGATCACCTCAGATGTTAAGTCCTATAGTGCTCAGAGCCATTTGAACCATTTTGAACAAGCACCGAAGTCGAAGCGCGCTTCGGCCGTCCATTTGAGGTCACCACAAAGGAAACCGTAAATTCGTGACCTTGCTGATAGTGTAGGCATCTCAGCTGAGCGAGCGCATCATTTCCTAAGTGGAGAATTGGCTATGAAGAAGCTGGGTGCGAGGTGGATGCCGCAATTGCTCACAGTAAACCAAAAGCGCATCCGGCACAGCATTTCAACAAAATGTATGGAGATGTTAGTTGCAACCGCAAGAGTTCCTGCGCCGATTTGTGGCTACTGATGAAGCCTGGATTCATCATTACACACCAGAGGCGAAACACTAGACAATTGTTGGTGAAAGTGCACCAAAGATGGCAAAGACCATTTTTTCACCTGGTAAGGTCATGGCCACTGTTTTTCTTTTTTTTTGGGGGGGCGGGGGGGGGGAAGGAGGGGGGGAGGTGTTCCCAAGGAATAATTCTCATAGATTATTTAGAAAAAGGGAGAACCATAACTAGACCCTATTATGCTTCATTGTTGGTCCGTCTGAAACTTGTGTTGGCTGAAAAAAGACCAAGGTTGGCACACAAAAAAGTGTTCTTTCCCCACGACAATGCACTGTCCCATACATCAACGATAACAGTGGCGAAAGAGCAACTTTGGCTTCCTGGAAAGAAATTTTCATTAAATGAGGACGTGACATTTGCAGTCGGGTATTTCCGAGAGTTTGAGAGAACCTATTTTTCTGGTGGAGGATAACTGGACCAAGTAAATATCCCTCGAAGGAGACTATGTCGAAAAGTAATATGAGTTGTTTACGAAACAAAAATTTTTCCTCACTCGTATATACGGCTATGCCAGTAAACAGATGAAAGCATCACAAAGATACAACGAAGAGCAGTGCCTTTAATCATACAATCGTTCGGCCGGTGCGAGGGCGTCACAGACATGCCAACTAACTCCAGTGGTGAACGCTAGAAGAGAGGATGTGCGTCACAGAGTAGTTTTCTGTGGAAATTCCGAGAGAAAGAGCAGGACAAACATTACATTCTCCTAGATACGTCTCGCGATATGATTATAACGAGAAAAATCAAGAAATTAGAGCTTGTACAGAGGTTTACCGACAATCACCCTTCCGAAGCGCCATTCGTAAAAAGGAACAGGTAAGGAAGAATCAGATTACTGCTACCAGGAGTACGTACCGCCACGTACCGTCAAGTGGCTTGCGGAGTATTGATGTAGATCTAAAGAGAGTCGATTACAAACTTCGGTAGTAATGTTTCTTAAAGAACAAATCTTAACTTCGTGATATAGTGAAGTCGTTGCCTTGTATTTTGCAACCGAGAAATGACTTCTTTCAAGGTGAAATCAGTTAAATTTGACACACTGTTTTTTGCTTTCATAGTACAGCAGTGTAGTAGCCCAGGCGTTCATAGTCTTCTTCTACGTGGGATGAATCCCTCTTGAGCCAGCCGGTGTGGCCGTGCGGTTCTAGGCGCTTCAGGCTGGAACCGCGTGACCGCGACGGTCGCAGGTTCGAAACCTGCCTTGGGCATAGATGTGTGTGATGTCCTTAGGTTCGTTAGGTTTAAGTAGTTCTAAGTTCTAGGGGGCTGATGACCTCAGCTGTTAAGTCCCATAGTGCTCAGAGCCATTTGAACCATTTTTTTTGAATCCCTCTTGGATATACGTCGTAAGCCGAGTTTCTCTAATTACGAGCCACTGTAAATCACCTTGTACTCTATAGGTAACTGAGACGAAACATAGCCACAGCCTAGCGCTAGCGCAGAGAGGTGTTAGACCCCAATGGTAGAAACGTTCGTTTCAGGACTTTGAGTACACATTGTCTTAAATCCGTTTATGTAAACAAAAGTTTTAACTGTTACAGTTAGCGAAATCTACTCAGTGCGACTAGTCACGGATAAGAGCCAGACAACAAATCCATGGGTTTGGGGTTCATTCTTGATTGTCCATAGGAATTTATCGAAGAGGAGCAAGATTCTAAGACTGCTACATGCGATGTAACTGATCCATTGAGTTTGAGGAAGTGTCATTCCAATATAACTAAAATTTCATACAAAGTACGCGAAAATAACTGCACATCAAAGCACTGATAGTTAACGACAAAAAAATTTGATGGTAGATTTCTTTGGTGCTCAAAAGATAGTATATTAGTTCACCTTATATGTAAGGTGTATCTTTTTACATTTGTAATATAAATATGAATGTCAGTACTTTGAATTAATTATCACAGACAACATCCTCGTATGATTAAATCAAATGAGTTAGACAATAAATTTTGAAAATACGCACAAAAAACGTTATTTTTCATATATCAGTGATATTAATTTGACACTAAAAATTAAAAATCTGGGACTGAAAAATTTGGGAAAGATTGAGAATATGTTGTTGGAAATCCAACAAGCTAACCATCAAAAAGTCCTACTGATTAATAGTCATCATGAGGAACAAACACGACCGAACAAAATTTAACAGTCGATTATTCAGTTATAATGTCATTTATAACACTTTCTTAGAAAGCGTCACATTTGATCATGCTAATGGCTGTACTACATTATTTTCATGTGTTCGCTTTTTTATGTTGAGTGGCAATATTGAATTTGAGCAAACGTGTTTCGAAAGTTATATTTTTTAAATGTTTGTCCAAAGTGAAATACAAGCCCAGCAATCGACTATATGGACATCCTATAATCATCCTCAAATTAGCCGTTAGAAGCGACTCTTAGAAGCCTAGGACTCAACTAAGATGGTCTTTGTCTCCTAGTCTGACATGTTAGGCTAGTGGATAGCAGAATTCAAAAGTATATGACTGTGAACATTGCGTTGTGTTGCACGCTATAGGTGTCCCAGGAGGAATGTCAATATTCAGGGATGTGGCAGGACCGATGATCTGAAGCAAAGAACTACATATGAACCTATGCCCTACTCCGAAAAGTTTCAAAAAAAAGTACATTTAATGAACCTACCCAAGCTCTCGAAGTACTTGGAATATTCGTTTGTTGAACGCCTTATTCGTTTGTTGAACGCCTTGAGGAGGTTTCTCTGGCCACGCGGACTGCAGTGTAGACTTCCTGCATGATGGAGCCCCTCCACATTTTACCAGGCTTGTGAGGGAACATCTCAACACCACTTACACTAATCTCTGGATTGGTGGGGACAGAACAACGAGATCGCCAGACCTTACGCCATTAGATTTTTGTTTATGAGGTTGGATGAAGTATGAGGTGTACAAACGAAAGGTGAATACGCGAGATGAATTGCTTGGTCGCCATCATGGAAGCGTGCAGAGGCACTTAGACATCAACACAACGTGTTTGGCCAAGAGTGCGCAAATATATCGAAGTTGACGGTGAGATACTCGAACATACCAGATTTCGAACAGCTATAATGTGACATGTACGATGAAGCTGAGGTGAAAGTGTTAAAAATACAGCTGATGCTCCGTAAGGTGCATGTTGTAACGTTAATCTAACTGTTGTACATGCGTAAACCTGGTGGTGTATTGAATAATAAAGAAAATAAATAACAATTTACATTAAATTTGTTCTGTCTTGGTAACCATTCGGAATAGGGCATATGTCCATACGAAGCTTTTGCTTCAAATGATCGTCCCTGCCATATGCCTGATAATTGACCTTTCCTCCTGGAACACCCTGTAAGAGATCGAGAAGGTGCCAACTCCTTAAGAGGACATATTTTCTACATTGAAATTTCACAGTTTTCTTCCTGTCCCCCTTTCTTCCTCTTCTCCGGTGATACGCGTGGAACCACTGATGAAACGTAGATGAACACATCTACTGTGCATCGTCAGACTTTAATGACCCAATCAATGAGTTTAATTTGCCGAAAGCAAGTAAGTGCTAAGTAAAATTTAATACAAACTTAAAAAGGAACTACTTTTTTCTAAATAATAATTTATACGCAACTAATAATTTACGAGGAGTAAATAAAATCCGATATCTATTGTACACAGTGGGGGCTAGTGGGGCGGATGCGTCTGTCGCAACAGTTTTAGGGGCGCAAGAAATTGTAAGATACGTTGTTCCATAACTTGCATATAGTCTGCTTCGTACCTGATGTCTTATGGTGATGTTTTGCTAAGCAATTATTATTTTATATGTTCGGTCGCGGAAGCGGAAATATCCTCCCCACCCTCGAAAAGGCGGGTCGTGAGATCTCCGATCGGTAGGTATGGACGGCTTTCGCTCGTGGCGCATGCGCGAGACAAGTGCTCACGCTTACTTGACAACCCCGTTATTCTATTCGGATATAAAGGCTCTCCACAGAGACCAACACCAGGACTGAAAAGACATTAGAATAAAGTAGCCTTTAGATACAACGCACAGGTAAATAATATTTTATATTACGGAATGGTGCATACAAAGTTTATGCATTAATAAGTTGGTTTATGAATTGTGGGAAGAGCAACTTATCTATTGCCACCATTTGGCAATGAAAAAGCTGTTGTCCCGAGAATAATTTTAGCATGTTTCCCATAGGAAACAGTAGCTATTCTCGTCGGCCTTAACGCTTGCGTCTCTGAGAGGGATATCTGAGTTACCCAAATATGTTTTCTGTTTTTTTTTTTTTTTTTTTTTTTTTGCAAGAAATGGACTACATATTTTGGTATTTGTCCGTCGAAAGATGTGTTAATCGACAAAACAATTTTTATTTTTTTGTAATTTAATGAAGAGCGGAAAAATAAATAATCTAAAAAAATATGCTGCAGTAGCGTGAACACCCCAGCCAGTGCTCATCGTAACAGTGATTTCTGGCTACCTACAGAACTTATTGTTCTATTTGCCTTTCCTGTCCTGGCTTGTACATATGCACCGCCACCTACTGAAGCCTTGGTTACCTTCTTGGATTCAGTACCGCCACTACGTCGATTAAAAGTTTCTCCACAAGTCACTTATCAGTTGTGCTTTTTTATTAGCTGTTTATACGCATTTCTATAATTAATATTTTTTCAGAGTTTATCTGATCCATATTGTCTTTAAGAAAGGAATCTGTCGCCCAGTTCAGGAAAAGATGAAAAAAAAGGAACAGCTTGCTAAACTAACTGGAAGTATTGACAGGTTTATTGTGAAAATTATTCTGCAAGTCCAACAAAATTTACATGTTCATACAAACCAGCGTTCGTAAACTGTTCACTTTCTACAGAAGAACCAGAGAGAACTTCTTCTAAAAATGCTTCAACGTCTGCACAGGAAATCATCCTCTCAGAGCAGATTGACTTGAAAGTTTCCACTAATTTATAGTTAATGGCCAGACTGTGTAAGATCGGAAAACGAACTTGTCAAGAGCGGAAACTGTGAGCTACAGATTAAAGATTCATTTTTTCAACAGAAAATATCGACAGATCTATTTCATAGGATAGGTTTTGTATGAAGTCAGAAAATGGCGAGAAGGTTTTATGGATGTAGTTATTGTGTTCTCCTGTGAAATAATCTGTATATTGCTTTCCTTGAATGCTTTAAGAAAATAAAGGGAGAAGTTCTTCTGTACAGTTACATGATTTTAAAACATGGAAAACGCTGAACCTCAGAGTATTAGATCATGAAAAATGTAATATTCAGGTTGAAGCATTTGGAAACTGGTAAGAGCTTGAAATGCGAGTACAGAAATGTGAAAAATCGATGACGCTGTTCAGTTGCAGCCGGCCGCAGTGGCCAAAGCGTTCTAGGCGCTTCAGTGTGGAACCGTATGACCGCTACGGTCGCAGGTTCGCATCCTGCCGCGGGCATGGATGTGTGTGATGTCCTTAGGTTAGTTGGGTTTAAGTAGTTCTAAGTTCTAGGGGACTAATGACCTCAGATGTTAAGTCTCGTAGTGCTCAGAGCCATTTGAACCATTTGTTCAGTTACAAAAACGTAAGTTATTTGAGAGATGGAAATTTGTATTAACAAGAATTCTTGACTGTGTGTTGTATTTAGTCAAACAATCCTTACCCTTGTGTGATCGTTGAAAAGATCTTTGTGAAACGGTTAACTGTGGAAATTTTCTTGAAATTCATTTGCCGATCATCACCTTCACAAAGTTCAGTAAACAAACGGCTATGCTATATCTAATCTCTCTCCACGAAGACAAAAGTAATTCATCAAACTGTTTAGTAACCATGTCAGAACAGACATATTGCAGAAAATTTCTAAGCTAAGTATTTGCGTTTATTTCATCACATTTGATAGTACACCAGATATATCGCATACCGACTAAATGACTCAAGTAATTCGTTATGTTTAGGTTGAAGATTCAGATGTCACGGTAGAGGAATCGGTCGCTGTCTCCTTGTGTTACATGGGAAATCAGGTAATGAAATTACAGAACAAATTTGTGACAAGTTTCACGGAGATGGTCTAAAACTGGAGTACTGCTCTGGACAAGGATATGATAATACCGCGACAATGATGTTAAGAGATGTATTTTGGATATAAACTCCAAAGCAGTGTTTTGCTGGAGTACATGCAACTGCTGAAACAAAATCGGTGACTTTCTTTTGGCACTGTGCAAAATGTATACACATTTTTCTCAAGCTCTGTACGTAGGTGGACTTTTCTTAAACAACGTGTTCCAATTAATGTGAAGCGATCCTGTGGCATAAGATGGGCCTCAAAGCATGAATCTGTACATGTTCTTGCTGAGCACATTGAAAGGGTAGCAGAAGCTTTGGAACTCTTGAGGGATGGGTCAGAAGAAGACCCAGAAAACAAAGGAGATGCAAGTAGTTTGCTTGTTAGCATTATGACCTCTCCTTCCTTTGTGTTCCTCTATTTTTGGAGCCCAGTGCTTCCAGAAGTGATTGATGCTCAGATATACCTTCAACAAAGATAACTTGGACTTGACCAACGTGTTCAAAAGCTGGAAGCAGTGACTCTATTTTTTGAGGAAAAGCGTGATTCTCTAGTCACATATGAAGCTGAGAGACACATAAAGATAAGACACATAAAGATATGCAGTACACTTGATATTTCAACAGAAAGAAGAGTCCGAAGACGAAAGAAAATGCATCTTGAGAAACGTATCGACTGTAGCTTAGCCGCGCCTGTGGCAGCGCGGTTAGAGGCGCCATGTCACGGACTGTGCGGCCCATCGCGCCGGAGGTTCGAGTCCTCCCTTGGGCACGGGTGTGTGTGTGTGTGTGTGTGTGTGTGTGTTGTTGTTGTTGTTGTTGTTGTTGTTAGCATAAGTTAGTTTAAGTAGTCTTTAAGTCTAGGGACCCATGACCTCAGCAGCTTGGTACCTTAGGAATTTACACACATTTGAACACTTGGCCGGCCGTTGTGACCGAGCGGTTCTAGGCGCTTCAGTCCGGAACCGCGCTGCTGCGACGGTCACAGGTTCGAATCCTGCTTATGGCATGGATGTGTGTGATGTCCTTAAGTTTAAGTAGTTCTTAGTCTAGGGGATTGATGACCTCAGATGTTAAGTCCCATAGTGCTTGGAGCCATTTGAAGCATTCCGCATATGCATCAGCGCCTTTCATTTCTCTGCACCCTGAGACAGATCTGTGATCACGCCGCAGACAGGCACACTCTTAGAGCATTGTGGGTAGGCTTTCGCAAATCCTCTCCTGATTGTACTTCCAGCTCTCAAGACACAGCTTAACAGATGAGGGAAAGTTATCAGGTGAGAGAAGTCGTGGTTGATGTAGGTATAGCTGATGCCACGGTACGACTGCAACAAAAGCAAACGCAGTAATGAATCCCGGTGGCCAGCACGATAATACTCAATCTCATTCTAGCTTGGGACGGCATCAGTCCTATGTCTGCCATCGCTCCTACCAGACGAACTATGCAGTGATCTAAGTTTCCACCTGAAGCGTTTGAACTGGTAGTTTCTTCTGTTTACCGCCAACCTTTCAGATCAAACAGTACTACAGTACATTACGTTCTTGCGTAACCCAATCTATAGGTCGACCACAGTTTCTTCTATTTCATGAAATATTTATGCACTCATCATCATTGTATACCGCTTTTACTTTGGCAGATGCTTGCTATCGAGCATAAGCATAATTCGTCTGTTGGCTGCACCACGTAAGCAGAGCTTTTCCATACTCCTCCTCATCTCACGACAGTTTGTTGGAAACATGCACAGATAACAAGCCCCCCCCCCCCCCCTCACACAATAAATTAGAGCCGGATGGATGTTCCGAGCGATCGATGTGAGCAATGAAATGTTTTTAAATGTGCATCAACCATAAACCTTATTACTTAATTGTGAGTATTCACCAAGAACTCTTTTCCCTGTACATAGTTTCGTTAACGAATCTGTCTTGCAAACGCAATATCATTTTCATAATTCTTCGCTGCAACTTAGCGTCTGATTAAGCTTCATGCCTTTCAGAGCAGCTTTAGTGACGATTCTTAAACATCTGGTTCTACTGCACTTTCAAAATCAGAACCTGTAATGCGCCAAACCGTTCTCAGCCCGAACAAAGTGCGTCACTTATTTGTATCATCTCAAATATTATCGATTTTTATGCGCTAGAAGAATGAAGAGATTAGGTTGTTCACATAGTTTTCTTGAATTTTTGTGTTAAAATGTTGTAGATATATGACACCTGATAGTCGAGAAAAGCTGTGTCCTGTCAGGTCAGCGAGTTTGCAATGCCCAGCCGATTGCTGAATGTGCGGCAAAGATAACGACTACGATGCAACTGGCCACTACAAACGTTTGCCGGCGACTGCAAAGAAGAAACACTTATTGTTAAAGAGAGAATTAGCTTGATATGCTTGAACACAGAGAATGATTCTTGGCTAGTCCTTTGAGAATTTCGGGAGTAGTATTCGAGTATCTTTCGAATAGTGAGCCTCGAGAGAGATTATCTCAAGAGTGTGATGAGATCGGCTCACACGTACGATACATGAATTAGTCTGCTATGGGGATAGAGCTCAGACGTGTTCAAAGCAGTTCTAAGTCGTTTAGAAAGGTATTTTGAGAAGATTGCCGGTTTATGTAGGAAATGATTATTTCGTCGATTTTTGGTAGAGTGTTGACTCACCAGGAACAGGAAAAACTCCGATTCATTGAAGTATGAGATTAGTTTCTCCTAGTTGTGGTTAATGATGAGTTGCGCTGTTTAGTAGCCACGCAACGGCAGGCGAACCGTATTTCAATATTTTTGCGAGATTTCATTTGGACGGTGTATGTGAAGAGACGTGTTCACACGAAGTCGTTCAGTTCGTTTTGTGTTGAGGGTTAGAGCTCGCACTAAGGGATAGTAGCGTTGCATCGTATTATTGTGGTTGTACAGGTGTACGCAAGCACTAAGGAGAAGTGACTTAGCCATGTGTGGGTTCGGATTTATTGTGTGACATCTCATTGGATGTACTGAATGTGTAGTCTACATTAAAGAGAACGGTCGTCCTACAGAATAGTCATTTATTGAGAAACAATCGGAAGGTTATTGAGAAAGTGAGAGCTTTTCCCTTTGTACCAAAACGCCAAATCAAGAGCCATTTAAAATAGAACACGTTAATTCTCTCTGAAAGAGATAACCGAGATCTGTGTCTTGAATTTTAAATATTAATAAGTCGCGGAAATCAACGCCTGAAATGGTTGAGCTTTGTGTGATTATTTGGGTTCATATAGCTGAAAAATGGCTGTGACACTCAGGTTTTCTGTTTTATTTTTTAAGTACATTCCCGCTTAGTGGGGTTCTGAATAGTGAACCAGCACTCGTAAGTAAACCGCTGACTTGTAGCTGTAGTTGATTTGATAGCAGGAAACAAAGAAAATGGTTTTAAACAGAAAAAGTCAGTACCCGACTTGCCCTTTACCCCCAAAACTAGTACAAGATAAAATAATCAACGGCTTATTTGAACGCAGACAAATATTTGGAATACATGTTTTCGGAATAAAGTAAATCCACAGGCCAATACAGTAAAAGACTGGGTTTTTGGTTAAATCAAAATTCAAAGAAATTAAAGAAAAGGAATAGTATTTTTCAGTGAACGACTTGTAACGAAAAGAAAGATAATTAACCGCAATCACGGAAAGCATGTTCGTGTGCTATGTAAAAGTGATTAAATATAAATGAAAAATTTGTCCATTTAATTCTGAAGGATTGAGATTAACGAAATAGTTTATTATGATAAAATTTCAGTAGAGTCGAGGATATTGTTGTAGCAAGGCGCTACTTAAAGATGTTATTGTTGATTGACAACGAGACACAAACAGTATAAAATAATATCTTTGCCTTGTGAACGTATTCGCCAATATAGGTTGCTGTCATTGGTAAAGTAAATACATCATTCCTTCTCCCAGTAGACTCTCGCATTAAGTATTTTTCTGATGACTGATTCTAACTTTGGTGGTAGTTTACCTTACGAACCTAGCGAAGCCTGATAGTCAGATGCATTGTTGGAATTAATATCCAGATAGCTATAACTGACCACATTATACCACGAAAAGTGTTATTGTGTCCATTTTTTCGCACAGAGTGAAAGTCGTACCGAGCGCTATTGTAATTTATAGCGTGAGACGCTGAATATAAAATCTTACGTGACGTCGTCGTGTTAGTACAGACAATTATTTCGAGTCTCACAGGTTACGTCGTCGAGAGTAGGCAAGGTTTTTTCAGGACAACTTATTGTAGTACGAGAATGAGCTACATCGTCTGACTTTGTTTTCCACCTACGTATTGCAGTGCTGATAGAGCTTGTTCATACGATATATCTCCTACGGTTGAAACATAGAACAAAGTTGGCGTTAGTGGTATCTAAAGGGTGGCGCAGTACAAACGATTTGGATCAACGAAACATATTATTTGCGCATATGCGTTGCAAAACTGAATTCCATTCTTTTTTCAAATTGGGTAAATTTAAGACATCTCGTGTTCAGTGACTTAAGTAAACAGCGACGTGGCATAATGGAAAATTGTGTTTAGCCATTCGACTTCTTTCATTTTTGTATTTGTCACTCCAAAAAATTTTACTCAGAAAATAAAACCCATTGTCACTTGCTTAAGCTCCGTGCTCGTCATTTATGGGTTGAATGTATGACTTTCTACAAACATAACGACGAATGGATTCAACTGCAGCCTGTCAGTCTCAATCACTATACGTCCACATCCGTCAAGCCTGCTACTTGCTACCTATATTTGATCATTGCGTAGGACTGTTTTTAAGCTATAACGAGAAGTTTCCAAAACCATTGAATTTTTTGAAGCATCAGCTCGCTTCTATTTCAAGTTGAAAGTAAATAGAGTGAACTCTTACTGCGAAATATTGAAAGTCAATAGCCTTCCCGTGTGCGGGAATTGATATTGCGAATTTAATGAACTGATAAAGCAGAATTACCGTTGAATTTATTTATATCACTCGAGTTTGTTTCAGCTTCTGATGGACATTTACTTTCGGTCCCATAAGCTAACGGGATATTTACGTATTCAATTTCGTTACTCCAGTTAGCTTCTGAATTCGTGTTTCGATGCACTGAAATGGAGAATTTCTATACAGCTGATTGGTAGTTAAGTCCACTGTTGTAAGTAAAATATATTTTTGCCCAGAGGAAGGAACGTCATAACCACAGTTGGGGGGGGGGGGGGGGGGGCAGTTACGAGCCTTGTTACTTGAAATTTGTATGATTTTCGTTTTCTCTTAAAGATCTCCTCTGTGACGTACTGCAAGGATAGTCTGCAATTAAGACCAATCTGCCAGATTTTTAAAAATATTTTAACGACGCCGTACACAGTTAACATTGTAATTTGTAACTCTGAGAATAGAATAAGCTCAAAGACACGGAAACATATCTGGTTGTACAGGTACACAAATCTAAAAGTGCTCTTCATTGTCTGCAGTCAAGTCAAACACACTAGGCCGAAATTGCCCTTTGGACATCCGTGAGATAACGGAACTGTGGGCGTCCAGAGACCAGGAGCTGACACCGCTAGCCGTCAAACGCTTGTCCCGTTCGATTCAGATAAGTCTGTAGCGTGGTGGTAGCGAAAACCTCGCCTGTTTCGAAAATCTTTGGATGAAAGGCTTACCGTTTTTAACACATAGATGCGTGACTAGGGAGAAACAGACAGACGCCTTCGCGTGTGCATTAAGCAATACTGACAGGAAAAAAAAAAAAAAATAGACGGGTGGTTAAAAACGTTAGTTTTACGAAACGATATCACTCATGTACGTCAAATATACAAAAGATCATATTTTGTTTTGTTTAACATTCAGAGCAGGTACCTTTTGCATCTGGAATTCAACGGCAGGAAACGGAAAAAAAGGAAAAATAGCAGGAGATGGACTGGATGAAAGAAATCAAAGGGGAGCATAGAGTACGGTTTAATATTTGCTAAGCCTTTGTTTAGTAACCATGAAAGACGGGTTCTGTACGAGGAAGAGACCTGGCAACACCATGAGGTTTCAGCTAAACTATGTATTGGTAAAACAGAGGTTTTGAAACCAGACATTAAACTGGAAATCATGGCTAGGGGCAGATGTGGACTTAGACTATATTTTATCGTTGATGGCGTGCAGCTTAAAACAGAAGAACTTTCAGAAAGGAAAGTAATTAAGGAGACGATACATGAAGTAGTTGAAAGAATGTGAGTTACCTGAAAGCTTCGAAGGGAGTGTTAAGCAACTATTGACACACAATGGAAAGGAACAGAACAGAAGACGACCGTTTAGCTATGAGAGAAGGTATAGTGAAGACAACAGAGGCACAACTAGGCAAAGAGACAAGGCCCAACAAAAATCTTCGGATGCCACACGAGATATTGAATTGAATTAACGAAAGGAGAAAGTGTTAAACAAACACAGCACGTGAAGCGGGCAAAAGAGAATACAGAAGTCTAAAAAACGAGTCTGACATGAAGTCCACACTGGAAAAGTATACGGAAGCATATATGACTGTGGAGAAGATAGATGCAACCTATAGGGAAATTAACGAAACCTGTGGAGGAAAGAGAAGCATTTGTATGAATATCAAGATCTCAGACGGCAGACGAAGAAGGAAAATCTGAGAGGTCGAAGGGTGGTATAGAAGCACTTGACAAACGAAACAAACTTAAAGACAATGTTATGGAAGGGGAAGTGGAAGTACACGAGGAGGAGCTGGGAGATACAATACTGCGAGAAGACTTTGACAGAACACTGAAAGATGTAAGTCGAAAAAACGCACCTGGAATAGATGATATTCTTTCTGAATTATCGATACCCTTGGGAGAACATGGATGGCAAAACTATACCAAATTATGTTTAAGATATATGAGCTTCAGTGGATTAGAAATAACAGCCAAACAGCTGCAAAATGCAGGTTTATTGAACCTTGATCATGGTTTTGACGATTTTAAAACCGTCTTCTTCAGAAGATATCGTACGTAATATTACATTATCTTTAGCCAATTTGGGAGTCGTTGACTCTGTTTAGTACAAGTCATCCACTTGGACACCGTCAGATGACATGTACTAGACAGAGGCCTCGGGGAAGATTAATCTGGGTTCCGGAGAAATGTTGGAATAAGCGAACTATAATGACACTAAGACTTATCTCAGAAGATAAAGTGAAGAAAGGCAAATCTACCTTTAAAGTATTTGTGGTATTGGAGAAAGCTTTTGACAACGTTGACTGTAACGCACTCTTCAATGTATTGAGGGTAGCAAGGATAATATACATGGAGCGAAAGGTTATCTACAAACTGTACAGAGACCAGACTGCAGCTGACGAAGGACATGAAAGGGAAGAAGCAGTTGCGAATTTGTACATTGAGCAAACAGTAAAGGAAATCAAGAAAAAACTTGAAAATGGAGAACTAAAAACTTTGCTGTTTGCCGATGGCATTGTAATTCTGCCTGAGGTGGCAAAATACCTGAAGGAGCAATAAATCGGAACGGATGTTTCTTGAAAAGGGGCTATAAGCTGATTACGACAAGTGTAAAACAACGATAATGGAATATAGTCGAATTAAATGAGATGATGCTGATAGAATTAGATTAGGAAATGAGACATTGAAAGTAGTAGCTGAGTGTTGCTATATGGACAGCAAAATAACTAATGATAGCCGAAGTAGAGAAAACATAAAACACCCACTGAGAATAGCAAGAAAAGTGTTTCTGAAAGAGACAATTGTTAACAACGAATTTAAGTTGAAGAGCTAGAAAGTCTTTTCGCAGGGTATTAGTATCGAATGTGTCCTTGTATGCCGGCCGTTGTGGCCGAGCGGTTCTAGGCGCTTCAGTACGAAACCGCGCTGCTGCTACGGTCGCAGGTTCGAATCCTGCCTCGGGCATGGATGTGTGTGCTGTCCTTAGGTTAGTTATGTTTAAGTAATTCTAAGTCTAGGGGACTGATGACCTCAGATGTTAAGTCCCATAGTGCTCAGAGCCATTTTTTGTCCTTGTACGGAAGTGAAAAGCGGACAATAAACATTTCAGGCAATAAGAGAATAGAAGCGCTTAAAAGTGTGGTGGCGCAAAGTACGCTGAAAATAAGATGGAATAAGTAATAAGTAGGTACAGAACCGATTTGTGGGGAAAATGACACAATTTAGCTGTTGGTTATTGTCAGAATACTTCATGAGTCATCGAAGAATGGTCGGTTTAGTAATGAAATGAAGTGTGGGGGCTAAACATTGTAGAGAGAGGCAATAGATTGAGTGCAATAAGCGTTTTCAGAAGGATGTTGGTTGCAATAGTTGTGCAGAGATGAAGACGCTTGCTCATGATAGACTAATTTCGACAGCTGCATCAAACCAATGTTTGGGGTGAAGATCACAACAGTAACAACTGAACAAACTAACATATGTGAAGACACTTCGGGTCGTAAAGCCAGCAAGCTGCGGCAGCTGTGTTACGATCAGCAGAATAGTAACTAAGGATGATCACGTCACGACCTGGGCACCCCGTATGGACGCACATAGTGTTCAGCCTATGACACGTTCGTCGCCGCCAACTTTAGCATATATGTATGTATTTCTCAAGTCAATATCCCTTTTTGTGAACACGTACTAATCGTACAGGTATCATTAGAAAGGTTTTTTAACGGATTCTGACACTGTATTCCGATTTTACGCTAAAACTTATTTGTGGAAAATTTTATCATTCAAGCGGCTTTTAACTATCTTAGGTAAAAGGGCATCATGGATACCCAATTTCATACCTATATTTTATGAAGCTACCTAATTAATCATGAGTAAGAGACTATCTCTTCATTTTATCTTATTACAAATACGATTTTATGTGTTTTAAAGTACTTATTAGCTGGATAATTTGTGCACAGCATAGTCATAGATAATAACGGTGTCCACTGCAGTAGTCCGCTATCTTTGCCCGTCGCACAAGTTGACTTTTCTGAACGAATATACTTTTCGAAACGACAAACATTATTGTCATTGTGGCTTTGAATGGTGATTAACCTTTTGCTACTACGGCCTAGCGTGCTTACTGTAATTAAAAATGTTAGTCGAGTTAGAGTTATAGATTAAGTGGCCCTACTGACAGTCCTTGACCTTTGCCTGTCGTACAAGTCGGTACAGATATATTGAATGAAAAACACATTTTTGGACGCATGAAATGTATATACAAGGATGTACCCTAAATTCATGATTACTCCTTCGTACCGCTCCGTTAATTTTTAATGTTTTCCCTTCATTCCCACAACTACCAACGACTACACTCATTCCAAATGCTGTCAATATTTAAGACCATAAAACTGCGGGAGTTTCACACGGGTCGCCTGGTCTGGCATTAATAAGTCTTTCAAAAAAGAGGTAGTAACAGACTTTCAGGAAGGATGGAGAAGGGCAAATTTGTCACTGCGGCAGTCTAAGATGGAAACCAAGCTACGACAGTGGCTGAGTCGAAAGCTGTAAACTAAAATGAGGTAAAAAATCCTGTTGGAAGAACATCCGCAACTGAGCATTATAGCAGAGGTTGAAAATACCGCTTCAGCTGTAAATTACTTTATTTTCACACGACCGGTTTCGGTCTGTTACAAGCCCAGCGTTCTGCGCTCATAGGCAGCACACCGCGCCTGGTACGCGCGGCGCTCGGGAACCACAGCACAGCTACGACACCTGAGGATGGGCTTATAACAGTCCGAAACCGGTCGTGAGAAAATAAAGTAATTTACAACCCCTGCTAAAATTAGATACTCTTGAACTACAGTTTTATCTATTGACAATAATAAAAATCCAGGCAAACATATAACAATTTTAGCTATCTGTACATCTTGCACACGGGTGCTGCACAGACTGTAAATATTTGCACTGACGTCCTTCAGCTCGTATAATGGCAATAAAACGTCACATGAAGTTGTGCTGCACCCGTTCTAAGACTCCTGGCGTTATTTGAACACTTTCACAGGTAGCGACAATTTTGGGTACAAGATCCTATTCAGTCTCGACAGATATCTGATACGCAAGACATTCCACATGAATTCTCAAGGAGAAATATGGTTAAAGAGGTGACCACGAAACATCTTCCTGAGTCCGGATTCCATCATGTTGAAACCACTTACGTATACGAAGATCGAGTGAAATATCTTTAAAAAAAATCTAGATATGTCTTTCAAAACCACACAATTAAACGGGAACTAATTAGATACAGACCTGTCTGCCGCTAGTTCACTGCAAGTCTACGAGTATATTGATGGTCCTTCGCAAACTGCAGCAGTGAAATTCTTAACAGTCCATGTATAACTGCTGCGACTATGGAGATATTCATCTCTGTGAAAACAAGCATAAAAAATGGTTCAAATGGCTCTGAGCGCTATGGGACTTAACTTCTGAGGTCATCAGTCCCATAGAACTTAGAACTGCTTAAACCTAACTAACCTAAGGACATCACACACATCCATGCCCGAGGCAGGATTCGAACCTGCCACCGTAGCGGTCGCGCGGTTCCATACTGTAGCGCCTAGAAGCGCTCGGCCACAAAACAAGCCTCATCCAAGAAAAGCACCAGTAGGTGAGGATTAACCATTCAGTACTGCAGTTCTCATGGACTTAACGCGACATGAGGTCCGAAGTCAGCAGGAGTTAACCTTGCACTTTAAATGAACGGGAGACTGTAGTTGCACCA
Source organism: Schistocerca serialis cubense (assembly GCF_023864345.2). Lineage (NCBI taxonomy): Eukaryota > Metazoa > Arthropoda > Insecta > Orthoptera > Acrididae > Schistocerca > Schistocerca serialis. The sequence continues at coordinate 886,594,549 of NC_064638.1, forward strand.
GTTTGATTCAATATCTCTTCATTAGCTACTCGCTCTACCTTATTAGCCTTCGAAATTCATCTGTCAATCCACATTTCAAAATGTAATGCTCCACAGGACAATGTAGCCTATCGGCCACATTTCACTTCCATTCGTACGCTATACTTCAAACAAGTATTTTCAGAAAATACTTTAGAATACCCAAATTTAAATTCAATCTCAAAAAATTTCCCTTTTTGAAAAATGCACCACCAAAGTCCGTTTGGGCAGCATTAGAAGGGTTGGAATGTTCGCGATGGATTTGATACTCAGGTGACTAGTCCACATTCTAAGCCACTGAGCTCCCTGACAGACCAGTTTTGCTGTTAGTGCTTCCCTAATAACAACCCATACTTTGAATAACATGGGGGCTATTCTGGAACCCTGCGTCACTCTCATCTAAAATACACCATCCTTTTCATATTCTTCGACTCTTTATGGCTCCAACCTGGTTGTTCTATAAGTTGTAGGCAATTATTCGCTTCTTTCATTTTATCCCTGATAAGAATTTCAAAATGTCATTGTTCTCATAAGCTTTTTTTATAAATTTAGATGTGCTTTAAATGTAGGTTTCTATTTCTTCAGTCTATTTTCCAAGATCAGTCGTGCTCCTTCTTCCTCTGGGACTCAAACCAAACTTCCTCCCGGGCCGTCTTCTACCAGTCTTTCCATTCTTCTATAAATGATTTGTGTAATTATTTTATGACCATGGTCTATTAAACTGATGGTTTGGCAGTATTCACACATGCCATCACCTGCCCTGTTTGGTATTGAGATAATTACAGTGAAGAGCCAACGAAACTGGTACACCTGCCTAATATCCTGTAGGGCCAAAGGAAGCACGCCGAAGTGCCGCAACACGACGTGGCATGGACTCAACTAATGTCTGAAGTAGTGCTGGAGCGAATTGACACCATCAATCTTGCAGGGCTGTCCATAAATCCGGAATAGTACAAGGGACTGGAGATCTCTTCTGAACATCATGTTGCAGGTAATCCCAGATGTGCTCAATGATGTTCATGTCTATGATGTATGGTGGCCAGAGGAACTGTTTAAACTCAGAAGAGTGTTCCTGGAGCCACTGTGTAGCAATTCTGGACGTGTGAGGTGTCGATTTTGTGCTGCTGGAATAGCCCAAGTCCGTCGGAATGCACAATGGACATGAATGGATGCAGGTGATCAGACAGGATGCTTATGTACGCGTCACCTGTCAGATTCGTATCTAGACGTGTCAGGGGTCCCATATCACTCCAACTGCTCACGCCCCACCACATTACAGAGCCTCCACCAGCTTGAAGAGTACCCTGCTCACATGCAGTGTCCATAGCTTCTTGGCTTTGTCTCCATACTCGTACACGTCCATCTGCCAGATACAATCTGAAAAGAGACTCCTCCGATCACGCAACATGTTTCCAGTCGTCAACAGTCCAATGTCGGTGTTGACGGGCCGAGGCGAGGCGTAAAGCTTTGTGTCGTGCAGTCATCAAGGGTATACGAGTGGACCTTTGGCTCCGAAAGCCCATATCGATGATATTTCGTTGAATGATTTGCATGCCGACACTTGTTTATAGCCCAGCATTGAAATCTGAAGTAGTTTGGGGAAAGGTTGCATCTCTACCACGTTGAACGATTTTTTTCAGTCGTCCTTGGTCCCGTTCATGCAGAATCATTTTCCGGCCACAGCGATGTCGGTGATTTGATGGTTTACCGGAATCCTGATATTCACGGTACACTCGTGAAATAGTCGTACGGGAAAATCCTTTTTCATCGCTACCTCGGAAATGCTGTATCCCACCTCTCGTGCGCTGACTATAACACCACGTTAGAACTCTCTTAAATCTTGATAACCTGCCATTGTAGCAGCTGTAACCGATCTACCAACTGCGTCATTCACTTGTTGTCTCATATAGGCGTTGCCTAAAGCAGTGCCGTATTCTGCCCGTTTACATATCTCTATATTTGAATACGCAAGCCTATACCAGTTTCTTTGCCGATTCAGTGTGTATTCTTCTGGCAATATGAGGGTATTTCATCTGTCTCATAAATCCTGGTTATCTGATGGAAATGTTTTGTCACGGATAGTTCTCTCAAGAAGTTTAAGTTATCTATAGTTACGGTGCAGTTATCAGGCGTTGTGAAAGTCATATTCGGTGTTTAGTTTGGGACTCACCTTACACCAGCAGGTGTATTCACAGCTTGTCCGCTTTTGTTTTTTTTCTGATATCGATTAGTAAGAGTAATAGCGGTAATGTCCTAGTTTATTCATCAGTTCTTCAACTTTGGTCTCTTTAGTATTATTTGACTTTTGTTAGACCTAGTGCTACGTAATGCGCAAATAACGCGTGATGAACTACTATATTTGTTACATTGCAACACCAGACTGGACATAGGCCATACCTATGCAATTTGATACAATTGAAATCTCACCCACTTCTCTCTCTGAAATTAGGAAAATAATAAACTTGCTTAAAACCAAAAACTCACATGGAATTGATGGCATTTCCAGCAAAATACTAAAAGCTTGTTCTCAACAGATAAGTAAGATTCTCAGCCACCTGTGTAATAGCTCTCTGGAACAGGGCATTTTCCCTGATAGACTGAAATATGCTATTGTTATACCTTTGCATAAAAAGGGGGATAGATCTGATGTCAACAATTACCGTCCAATCTCCCTTCTAACAGCATTATCCAAAATTTTTGAGAAAGTGATGTATTCAAGAGTAGCTTCACATATCTGTAAAAATGAAGTACTAACAAAATGTCAGTTTGGTTTCCAGAAAGGTTTTTCAACAGAAAATGCCATATATGCTTTCACCAGTCAAATTTTGAATGATATGAATAACCGAACACCACCCATTGGGATTTTTTGTGATCTCTCAAAGGTTTTTGATTGTGTAAATCATGAAATTCTGCTAGACAAGCTCAAGTATTGTGGCATGAGTGGGACAGTGCACAAATGGTTTAATTCATACCTAACTGGAAGAGTGCAGAAAGTTGAAATAAGTAGTTCTCATAACATGCAAAGATCAGCACATTCCTCAAACTGGGGAACTATCAAGAATGGGGTTCCACAAGGGTCAGTCTTGGGTCCTTTGTTGTTCTTAATATATATTAATGACTTGCCATTCTATATTCATGAAGAGGCAAAGTTAATTCTCTTTGCTGATGATAGAAGTATAGTAATCACACCTGACAAACAAGAATTAACTGGTGAAATTGTCAATACTGTCTTTCAGAAAATTACTAAGTGGTTCCTTGTAAACGGACTCTCACTGAATTTTGATAAGACACAGTACATACAGTTCTGTACAGTGAATGGTATGACGCCATTAATAAATATAGACCTTAATCAGAAGCATATAGCTAAGGTAGAATATTCCAAATTTTTAGGTGTGTCCATTGATGAGAGATTAAATTGGAAGAAACACATTGATGATCTGCTGAAACGTTTGAGTTCAGCTACTTATGCAATAAGGGTCATTGCAAATTTTGGTGATAAACATCTTAGTAAATTAGCTTACTACGCCTATTTTCACTCATTGCTTTCATATGGCATCATATTTTGGGGTAATTCATCACTGAGGAATAAAGTATTTATTGCACAAAAGCGTGTAATCTGAATAATAGCTGGAGTCCACCCAAGATCATCCTGCAGACATTTATTTAAGGATCTAGGGATATTCACAGTAGCTTCTCAGTATATATACTCTCTTATGAAATTTGTTATTAACAACCAAACCCAATTCAAAAGTAATAGCAGTGTGCATAACTACAATACTAGGAGAAAGGATGATCTTCACTATTCAAGATTAAATCTAACTTTGGCACAGAAAGGGGTGAATTATACTGGCACTAAAGTCCTTGGTCACTTACCAAATAGTATTAAAAGTCTGACAAGTAACCAACAAGTATTTAAGAAGAAATTAAAAGAATTTCTGAATGACAACTCCTTCTACTCCATGGAGGAATTTTTAGATACAAATTAAGAAAAAAAATATTAAAAAATAAAAAAATAAAAAAAATAAAAATAAAAAAATAAAGAAAAACAAAAAACACAAAAATAAAGTTGTTATATTAACTTAAGTATGTTGTTAAATTAACCTAATTATGTCATGTATTGGAAAATTCGACTCGTTCAACATCATTACGAAATATCGTATTCATGATCCATGGAACTTGTATTAATCTAATCTAATCTAATCTATAATCATTATACGTTACTAGAAAATATAATGGATATCCAAAAATAAAAAAGGTACATTGTAAACGCCACTGTAGGTTAGTGCTGTACGGACATTTGTTGACGGAACACGGCACTTTTCCACCAAACCACAATTCCTGCAAAATACCCATTGTTTGTCTCCGACCTCTACTGTATTACCATATTCTGATGTATATTTGAAAAAATCGCTCAAATGGCTCTGAGCACTATGGGACTTAACATCTGAGGTCATCAGTCCCCTAGCACTTAGAACTACTTAAACCTAACTAACCTAAGACATCACACACACCCATGTCCGAGGCAGGATTCGAACCTGCGACGGTAGCGGTCGCGCGGTTCCAGAATGAAGCGCTTAGGACCGCTCGGTCACAGTGGTCGGCTTGTATGTTTCATAGCATCGCGTTAATATTCTGCATTTATTTAGTAGACATCCTATATGCAACTTTGACATAACTATGGCGAAACTGTTTTCTTCATACCTTGAAAAGTCAGCAGTACTACTAATCGTATCACTTACAATTGACAGCCGGCCGCGGTGGTCTAGCGGTTCAGGCGCTCAGTCCGGAACCGCCCGACTGCTACGGTCGCAGGTTCGAATCCTGCCTCGGGCATGGATGTGTGTGGTGTCCTTAGGTTAGTTAGGTTTAAGTAGTTCTAAGTTCTAGGGGACTGATGACCAGAGATGTTAAGTCCCATAGTGCTCAGAGCCATTTGAACCATTTGAACTTACAATTGACAGGTTCTTTCTATACAAGATCTAAATCTTTCCGCTTGAGCAAGGAATAAAAAGTGTAAAAATAAAATTGTTCCGTATGTATGGTGAAGCCGGAGCCCAAATAGGGGTTACCATAGTCGTGTATTGACTTCATTAAATGACCAGTGATATAATGACTGGTTTTCTAAAGGGGACCATTTTGGCAACTGACAATGGAAAGCGTAGGGTAGGGATCTGAATCCTGTCTCTTCTCTGTAGAGACTTTGTTTTTAGCAACTGCACTACCTTACTGGATTACGAGATTGAATGATACTTACAACTGTTTTACTTTTGTCATTGTACTAACAATTACATGTTTGAGGGTAAACCTCACAGGACTTAATTTTCTGAAAGGTGAACAATATGCTCAGACTGCATAGGTTAATTGCTGATGAAGAAGTCTACTATATGAATATCAGTGACACAATAAGTCGTTATCTGAAAACACGCTATGTTGCTTTCTGAAACACTTAATTTATTTCCTGTGAATTTCTTTTCCGAATAGCTGTTCCGTTATGCTGACGCCCATGGTCGCTGTATTCATATTAGAAATCTATTGTCTTCGTCTTGTTAGCTGATAAGTCTGGGAAATACACTGAAGAGTCAAAGAAACTGGTACACCTGCCTAACGTCGTGTAGTGCAACACGACGTGGCATGGACTCGACTAATGTCTGAAGTAGTGCTGGAGCGAATTGACATCATGAATCCTGCAGGGCTGTCCATAAATCCGTAAGAGTACGAGGGGGTGGAGATCTCTTCTGAACAGCACGTTGCAAGGTATCCCAGAATTACTTAATAATGTTCATGTCTGGGGAGTTTGGTGGGCAGCGGAAGTGTTTAAACTTAGAAGAGTGTTCCTGGAGCAACTCTGTAGCAACTCTGGACGTGTGAGGTGTCGCATTGTCCTTCTGGAATAACCGAAGTCCGTCGGAATGCACAATGGACATGAATGGAAGCAGGTGACCACACAGGATACTTACGGACGTGTCACCTGTTAGAGTCGTATATAGATGTACCAGGGGTCACATATCACTCCAACTCACACGCCCCACACCATTACAGAGCCTCCACGAGTTTGAACAGCCCCTGCTCACATGCAGGGTTCATGGCTTCATGACTTTGTCTCCAGACCCGTACACGTCCATCTGCCAGATACAATTTGAAAAGAGACTCCTCCGATCACGCAACGTGTTTCCAGTCATCAACAGGCCAATATCGGTGTTGACGGTCACAGGCAAGGCGTAAAGCTTTGTATCTTGCAGACATCAAGGGTACACGAGTGGGCCTTCGGCTCCGAAAGCCCATATCGATGATGTTTAGTTGAATGGTTTGTATGCTGACACTTGTTAATGGCCCAGCATTGAAATCTGCAGCAATTTGCGTAAGGGTTGCACTTCTGTCCCGTCGAACGATCTCTTCAGTCGTCGTTGGTCCCGTTCTTGCAGGATCTATTTCCAGCCGCAACAATGTCGGAGATTTGATGTTTTACCGGATTCCTGATATACACGTTACACTCGTGAAATGGTCATAGGGAAAATCCCCACTTCATCGCTACCTCGGAGATGCTGCGTCCCACCGCTCGTGCGCCGACTATGGCACCACTTTCAAACTCATTTAAATCTTGATAACCTGCCATTGTAGCAGTAGTAACCGATCAACAACTGCGCCAGACACTTGTTGTCTTATATAGGCATTACCAACGCAGCGCCGTATTGTGCCTGTTTACATATCTCTGTATTTGAATACGCATGCTTATACCAGTTTCTTAGGAGCTTCAGTGTAATTACCTTTGAGATAATAAAGCAATGAGTCTCGGATGAACGTTGTGTTTATTCTGCGCTAATATTTGTTTTACTGTTAGTCGCTAAGCGCTACGCTTACAGCAAGGCTTTGTTCTTCTTTATTTAGATATACTGAGCCCTTGGTGTCCTACTGCGTCTTATCATTTTCAGAGTTAAAAGCCTTCGAAAGGTCACAGAGAAACCCAGAGAGATAAATTTTCCGTTTGATTCCTTTAGAACTCCGTCAACGACACTAAACTGTACGTTATCTGTAGTACGGCCTTTGCTCTATACACGGGGCTTTATGAAACTGAGAGCAGTAAGTCCTATCGCATTACATACCGTACTTTTTTGATAAAAATGAGTGGAGATAATTACCTTTAATGTTGAATGGTACTCTCACTCTAGTTATCGTAGTCTCTTATCATTACATTATTCCCAGTCTGTTAGTGAAACCTGCTTCACAAGTGCTTTGTCATGAAGTCAGCACAATAGCATGCGATTTACCAAGTAGGGATGCTGAAGCCCTGAGACTGATCGCCGACGAAGCTACCGTTGTGTTTAGGAGCGTACCATCACTGCAAGATTTTCAGCAATTGCAGAACGACGTAAACAGTATATCCAGATCAATCGAATTTCACCACACTGCTTTGATTACTGTTTCGTTTCAAGCGTTGAAGTCACAGACTCAAGTGTCATTCACAGAATCGAACAGGTGCACAAAATTGAAGTGCTTTATTTTAAAACACTCAAGACATTGCTGAGAAATATGTTTCCGCGTTTGATTTTGGTCCCCGCTAAGCAAATGCGGCATTCAGCTTGCACAAAACTTCGTCATTACCAGTAACATATAAAGTGTTATTGTCTCGGTGTTTTAATCCTTGGTTGCTGTGGAACGTCCTCCACGTCCATCGTCTTATCAATTTTCCATTGAGAAACTATGCATATATATATATATATATATATATATATATATATATATATATATATATATATATATATATAATTAATCGAATTAATTACAATATTATCAAACTTAATTTTTATAAATTTTGAAGTGAATGAATTGTCTTTCAGTCTTCATTTACAAGTATTGTAAACTGTAAGTCAGTAGTAGCGTGAACTTACATCGATTTTTGCGTACTCTACGCCGTTGAGATTTACGAAATTTAGTTAATGCTTCTTCCACCATAAGTACTTCTCATTTTTGACCGTGAGTACAATACTGATTTTTATCGCACTTCCTCTTCAGATGCAGAAAGCTACAGTGACCTGACGTTAGCATAATGCACGAAGAAAATAAAAACTTTCGTGGTTTTGCACTAATAAAAATCCTCACACTTCATATTTTCATAAAAATTATTATTCAGATATCACAAATTCTACTACACACTTCTCACAAAAAATACGTCTTCTCTCTATGAGGACTAAAGACAAGAGTCTATTAAATAATTGACAGAAAAACTGAACGAAGTTTTCATCATTTGTCATTCACCTTCCGGCGTAGCAAAATACATCTTTTCCGACGCTTACAGCGGTTGCGCTAGTGTTTATTATCATTGGTTTTTAACTTTTGTCGTAGGGTGTTGGGGCTTTTCTTTGTGTATCTATACAACACCCATTTTTAAGAATTTTGCAAATGAAAGAGCAGGTTTTTACAAATTTTCAAGAACTTTATCTGAGGCGCCTTGTCACGGTCCGCGCGGCTCCCCCATTCGGAGGTTCGAGTCCTCCCTCGGACATGGGTGTGCGTGTTGTCCTTAGCGTAAGTTATTTTAAGTTAGATTAAGTAGTGTGTATGCTTAGGCACCGATGACTTCAGTAGGTTCGTCCCACAAGATCTTACCACAAATTTCCATATTTTCCAAGAACTTTAGATGAATTTGCATTGTGCTCTAACCAAAGGGTTTTGTGAAGCCACAGTATTCCTGTTTAGTTTCCTGAACGACACCCACTCTATACGATTAATTGTAAAAGACGTATAAAGTTACTGTTTTGTTCACATTATACTTATGTTATTGCTCAACGTGCACCCGCATAACAAAAGCAAAATGTTATTGGTATCAACGTCATCTCTGCTCCAGGCCAACAAGCTTTGTCCTTGCCTTCATACGGCGCCGGGACTATATACTTTAAAGAAGTAATACATTTTGTACATCAATACACAAACCAATAAGTTCTCAATCCTCAGATCGCCTTACTGCTCATGTTACGTTTCATAACTTTTTTCACGAATATTATTCTCCTCGTCACTTCCTACTGGCAGAAGGCGACAAATAGTTGCTTGACATATTCTCACAACTTGTCAGAATCTATGTATTACGGTCCACGGCCAGTAATGCAAGTTTAAAGCAAAATGATTACGAATGATTGGACCACTTTATAAAGCTAGAATTTCAGCTGAGCAGACATGCATGATCTTATCATAACATCAAAAAGGAACGACCGAAGTTTAATACCAAAAATAAATCCACTCGACGATGCACCCCATGTATAACACGACAGTCACTCTGGACATTGCCTTATTTTCTCCATATCTTTTTGCGCAGTTCTAGTATGTTGGTTGTAACGTCTGTGGTAATAACCTTGTAAATCGTAGCTGCGTCACTTGAAGTGTCCCTTAAAAGAGTAAGTAAAGCAGCCACTAACCCGAAGGTTGGTTTAAACACCACAGTTCTTTACTAGGCATGTCTTTGCTGGAGGTGGTGCGCCCTAGCCTTCCTCCAGTATTTGATCTGATTTGCCTACCCAGTTATCAGGTGACCTACAATTTAATGTATACTGCGAACCACGGAGTTTCTCTGTACTTCGTACATTAACAAACATAGCCAGAGGTGAATGACATGATATGTGATGGATGAAAATTCCAGGGCTGACTGGGAATCGAACCTAAGAGTTTTGGATCGTTAACGAATCCGAATCGCATGAGAAGAAATCAGACACAGCGATTACGCAAGAAGGGTGGCCTTGTGCAGCGTGTATTTTGTACAGACGGTTCGCGAGCATCTCTTCATCCCAGGAAGAGTCGCTTTAGGCACTCGTATTCACTAGCGTTCATATATCTTTACGATAGGGAAAATGCGGCCCTCCGTCCTCAGATGTACCATTAATCAAAGGTCCAGAACACTTACGTAACAAGAGCTGTCATAGCTCTCTCGGTGAAGAAAACTTGTCATTTAAAACTGAACAGCATGTGTTTACTTTTGGGGTCATGTGTTCGAGCATAATGGCAACTGTAATTATTGGATTCGCTATCGATCTAGTGTGCTTACTGTCTTTTCCAAATAAACGAGGCACGGTCTGTCTCCCATCATGATTGATTTAAGTGAATCCATGTTCTGTCTGGTAATGATTATACAAGTCTGACAAGATGCCAGAATATCTGTGGGATGATTATGTTGCAACTTGTTTACCAGTTACTGTTTGCACGAAGTCCGCTGCAATCGCATCTGCAAATTGTTTCTCACAATCTGTATGGTGAGAAAAGTGCCAATTGACTCTAAATAGGGAAGAGCCTGACGTCGTTCACATGAGTACTAAAAGGAATCAAGGAATCTGTTAAAATTCGATTGCACGATAAAGTACACGAATCTAAAGGCTGCCAATTCAGCTATATACCTAGAAATTACAGTTACGAACAACTTAAATCGTAACGACTGCCTAGGTAATGGTGTGAGGAAGGCAAACCAAAGACTGCGTTTTACTGGTAGAACAGTTAGAAGATGCAGCGTGTCTACTAAAGAGACTGCCTACACTAAGCTTGTCTGCCCTTCTTTGGATTTTTAAATGTACACCTTCAATCAGATCTGGTGAGTATCCCACACCGCACAATGCTCTCGCACAGGCGAGAATGTTGCTGTGCGATATGGGATCCTCACCGGATGGGACTGAAGGTGCACATTTCAAAAGTCCAAAGAAGGGCAGATTATTAAAGGGAAATAGGGGAGAGAGTGTCACGGATAGATATGACAAGTTCCTATGACAATCATTCAAACTATTTTCAATCACCAACGTGGTTCTCTGAATGCGAAAGTATTTTATTGGCGCCAACGTACGTAGGGAAAAATGATCATCGTAACAAAATAAGAGAAATTGGAGCTTGAACGGGAAGACTTAAACGTTCATTTTTCCCGCGCTCTATTTGAGAGTGGAACGGTGGAGAAATAGTCTGAAGGGACTTATTTTTTAGTATAAATTGCAGATTATTCATGTAGATGTATATCTACATAGGTATTGGGTCTGTGAACCCTCTGCCAGACACTTTGAAAATGTGAATCACAGAGTGGTCATTTAGGTGTAGGAACAGATGGATATTGATGACTGCAACTATCGCCTGGCCCTCGGAGCGCTCACGGAAAGTTCCAGGCATCTAAGTACACCGGACAAAATATTAGTCACTCCCACCCCCTGAAGACATGACGGTAATACCATGTAGCACCATCTCTAGGATTGATAACGATCAAAATCGGGTGAGGAGGAGAGTCAATAAGTTTCGTCGTGTATAACGATCCGCATGAAGTCGTTCAGTAATGGTTAAACCCTTTACAGGTACCAAACTGCAGAGATGTTGATTGCCACTTTTCACCCACTGTTTCAGACAGTCCAGACGTTTTCTGTAGTTTTAAGAGAAAATGGGTGGCCAGTCGTGGTGTGGTGGGATGCCTGAGTGTTCATGAGTCCAGGAACGTTTGGGTGCAGCCCTGTGAACATGGCTTGTGTCATCTTGGAAGACTGGAGTGTCCACAGTACATTCGTTTGGTTACCAAGAATGTTGAAATAAACTCCCTCGTCCATGTTCGCTGTCATCTGAATGAGTGGGCTAACTCGTGATACGGTAAGCGTCTCAAAAACGACATATAACCGTCTCTGGTCTGAACTACACCCTACACGAACAGTGTGTTAAAACCCGCATTGGGCCACTGCTGCGCTTGGCGTTTCCATCAATTTAAAAGAGCCAAATTGTAATCTGTCAGATCACATCACACATTTCCAATCATGACATATCAGATCACATTAGATGAGTGGCTCGCAGCCTTTCTGAGACCATTCTCCTGCTTGCAGTCGTGTATTAGGTAGTACCCCTCCTCCTCCCACCATCATCAACCTTAGCGCCTAACTATAGAATGAAAAAGAATTTTCTTTGAATACTTTCATTTTCAAAACGAGAAAGTTAAATCAATGTAGTTTTTCTAGGCGCTTTATTAAACCACGAACTAATGACTCAGTAAGACAATTGGTACCGCTTATTTCTAACGACCTTTTATATAGAGCGATGAAGCAGTTCTCAGTGCATCGTGAGTGCTACTTATACGTCCTTCTCAGAAAAGGAAGCTAATTATCCGTATTGAGGATATAAAATGCTACAAAAGACACTTCCTCTGTATCACTCCTCTCCCTAGCGACACTTGCTTCACCCACACCTTGTCCCCCTTTCAAATCAACCAAGTTAAAATGTGTGCACTACATATTCTGTTTGTAAATCGGTACATTTCTGAGCTCCTTACCTAATAAATGCCAGAAACTTGAAGATCTTAGGTTCCCACTGCTTTGTATTTGACCATTGCCAATAGCAATAATAATGATAACAATAATACAATGTAAGCCTAACAGCAATACACTGAGACGACAGCTCAACGTGGCGTCGATCCAACAAATCGTTGGAAGTCCCCTGCAGAAATATTGAGCCGTGGTGCCTTTATAGCCGTCCATAATGGTGAAACTATAGACAATGGAGGATTTTGAGCACGAACTGACCTCTCGATTGTGGCCCATAAATGTTCGATGAGGTTCATGCTGGGCGATCTAGGTGGCCAAATCATTCGCCCGAGGTGTCCAGAATGTTCTTCAAACGAGTCACGAACAACTGTGGCCCGACTGCATGAAATCACTATTTTTGAACACGAAGTCCATGAATGGCTGCAGATGGTCTCCAAATAACCGAACACAACCATTTCCGGTCAATGATCGCTTCAGTTGGACCAGAGGGTACAACCCATGTCATGTGAACACAGCCCACAACATAACGGAGGCACTACCAGCTTGTACAGTGCTTTGTTGGCAGCAGGGGTTCAAGGGTTAGTGGGTGCTGTGCCACACTCGAATCCTAGTATCAGCTCTTACCAACTGAAATAGGGCTTCATGTAAGCAGGCCACGGTTTTCCAGTCATCTAGTGAGCAACTGCTACGGTCACATGCGCAGAAGAGAGGTGATTCGTTCTGTTAACAAAGGCATTTGCGTCGGTCGTTTGTCACGCAGCTCATTAACGCCAGATTTCACCTCACTGCCCTAACGGACACATTCGTTGTACGTCGCACAATGATTTCTACGGGTATTGCACGCAGTGTTGCTTGTCTGTTAGCACGGACAACCCTACGCGAATGCCACTGCGTTGCCGTGGTGGGAGCTAATACCTAAAATTTGCTGTTCTCGGCACACTGTTGACACTATGGATCTCAGAATACTGAATCCCTAACGATTTCTAAAATGAAATGTCCTATGCATCTAGATTCAACTACCATTCCGCGTTCAATGTCCGTTAATCCAGTAGTGCGGCCATCATCATGTCGGAAACATTTTCAGATGAATCACCCGAGTACAAATGACATGCACTGCCATTTTATACCTTGTGTACACGATACTACCACCCTCTGTATATGTGAATATCGCAATCTCACGACCTACGTCACCTTTGTGTATAGTAGCTGTTAGCATGAGTGACATAAAAGCAGATATTTTAGGTGTTGAGAAACAACTCAAATCATTTAAGAAAGGCAAGTCTTCCGGTCCAGATGGTATACCAATCAGGTTCCTTTCAGAGTATACAGACGCAATTGCGCCTTTCTTAGCAATCATATACAACCGCTCTCTTGACGAAAGATCTGTTCCTGAAGACCAGAAAGTAGCACAGGTCACACTAATATTCAAGAAAGTAAATAGGAGTAATCCAATGAATTACAGACCCATATCACTGACCTCAATTTGCAGTAGTACTTTGGAGCATATACTGTACTCGAACATTATGAATCACCTTGAATAAAATGACTTATTGATGCATAACCAACACGGATTCAGAAAATATCGTTCTTGTGCAACACAGCTAGCTCTTTATTCCCATGAAGTAATGAGTGCTGTCGACAAGGGATCTCAGATCGATTCCATATTCCTAGATTTCCAGAAGGCTTTTGATACCGTTCCTCACAAGCGACTATTAATCAAATTGCATGCATATGGAGTATCGCCTCAGTTGTGTGACTGGATTCGTGATTTCCTCTCAGAGAGGTCACTGTTCGTAGTGATAGACGGTAAATCATCGATCATAACAAAAGTGATATCTGGTGTTCCGCAAGCTAGTGTCATAGACCCTCTGCTGTTCCTGATTTACATAAATGATCTAGGTGATAATCTGAGCAGCCTCCATAGATTGTTTGCAGATGACGCTGTAATTTACCGTCTAGTAAAATCATCAGACGATCAGTTCCAATTACAAAATGATCTAGAGAGAATTTCTGTATGGTGCGAAAAGCGGCAATTGGCACTAAACAAAGAAAAGTGTGAGGTGATCCATATGGGTACTAAAAGAAGTCCGATAAATTTTGGGTATACGATAAATCGCACAAATCTAAGGGCTGTCAATTCGACCAAATACCTAGGAATTACAATGACGAGCAACTGAAATTGGAAAGCCCACATAGATAATATTGTGGGGAAGGCGAAACAAAGACTGCGCTTTGTTGGCAGAACACTTAGAAAATGCGACATACCCACTAAAGAGAGACCCTAAATTACACTTGTCCGTCCTCTGCCGGATCTTTACCAGGTAAGATTGACGGAGGACATCGAAAAAGTGCAAAGAAGGGCAGCTCGTTTCGTGTTATCGCGCAATAAGGGTGAGAGTGTCACTGATATGATATGTGAGTTGCGGTGGCAGTCACTGAAACAAAGGCGATTTTCTTTGCGGCGAGATCTATTTACGAAATTTCAATCACCAACTTTCTCTTCCGAATGCGAAAATATTCTGTTGACACCCACCTACGCAGGGAGAAATGATCGTCATAATAAAATAAGAGGAATCAGACCTCGAACGGAAAGATTTAGGTGTTCCTTTTTCCCACGCGCCATTCGAGAGTGGAATGGTAGAGAAATAGTATAAAAATTGTTCGATGAACCCTCTGCCAGGCACTTAAGAGTGAATTGCAAAGTAACCATGTAGATGTAGATGTAGCCAGTACATCATTGCCAATGTGCTGTGCTGTCCATTAATTCGTTTACTGTAACGAAATTAATAGTGAAGCAATTTCTGGTATATTGCGGGAACTACCTACAACTCGGAGAAGACATTTTCATGAGGCATTTAAGAATAATATGTGACGTTTGTACCTCAATTTTACAGTAGTAGATGCATGATACCAATTATGTGCGCAGTGGGACTAGACGCGGAAGATGCTGCTCATAAATTCATTTCACTTGCTGTAACGTTCACTAGATAGTGTATGCTACTATTTGGAAAAAAAAAGTGATCATCGGTAACTTACGTAACATGTAGTACACTTTGCAAATAATGATAATAGTAATTATCTTCTAAAGACCGGAACACAACTGAACGCCTTTCTTTATGCCCTTCAGTACATTACATTTTACCCCAGAATGTGTGGTTACGTCCAGTTTGGGAACCACTGCGCTATTGTCCTGATCCTGTTAGGCCCACTGAAAGCGTGCGGCTTCATGTTCCGCTGTGAGCAGTGGCCTCTCACGGGGCACCCTACTCCAGATGTTCGTTGCATCTAGACCTCTTCTCGATGTTCGCACCGAATGTGGTTAAGCTGGACCTGCATTCACTAACAGCACCACTTCCTGTCGACATTGAAATAGATTGTTACTGATAAGGCATGACATTCGAACTCACTCCCTGTCACTTTGGGTCTTTTTCGACAACTGTTCTTACAGCGTGTTACCTGGCTGCCAGTGCGCACCAGTCAATGTAGACACGTTGGAGTGTTCGCTCTGATACATCAAGCAACTGCGCAGCTTCCCTCACGGCGTTTTCATGGGTGCTTCCAAACACGACAGCTTCTCTCTGCCATTGTTATACGACGACCTACTCTAGTACGCTGATTCCATACGACCGACTGGCATGTACACTACCACGCTGTCAAAACTTATGTCGACGGCGAAGAGTCACGTGACCTTCTGATACCAAATTTGCACCATCCATAGCGCTGCAAAGCGATCCGTGTGCTTTTTTAAGGGCGTGATTAATATTTTGTCCGGTAATCTCAATTATGGAACACCAACAACACTGAGCAGCACATACCACTCACGGTCGGTCGCGAATACCAGCATGTTCTCCATTGACAACCGTAGCGCGTTTCTCGCTGGATAGCCAACTTGGGTTGGGTTGTTTGGGGAAGGAGATCAGACAGCGAGGTCATCGGTCTCATCGGATTAGAGAAGGATGGGGAAGGAAGTCGGCCGTGCTCTTTCAAAGAAACCATCGCGGCATTTGATAACCAACTTGTTTTTCACTGTTTGTAGTTGATGAAAACGAAGTGTTATGAAATCTACGACGAATGGAAAAACTGGTAGAAGCCGACCTCGCGGAAGATCAGTTTGGATTCTGTAGAAATGTTGAAACACGTGAGGCAATACTGATCCTACGACTTCTCTTAGAAAATAGGTTAAGGAAAGGCTAACCTACGTTTCTAGCATTTGTAGACTTCGAGAAAGCTTTTGACAATGTTGACTGGAATACTCTCTTTCAAATTCTGAAGGTGGCAGGGGTAAAATACAGAGAACGAAAGGCTATTTACAATTTGTACCAAAAAGCAGATGGCAGTTATAAGAGTCGAGGGGCACTAAAGGCAATGAGTGAGACAGGATTGTAGCCTATCCTCGATGTTATTCAATCTGTATATTGAACAAGCAAAAATTCGGAGCTGGAATTAAAATCTATGGAGAGGAAATGAAAACATTAAGGTTCGCCGATGAGATTGTAATTCTGTCAGAGACAGCAAAGGACCTGGAAGAGCAGTTGAACGGAATGGACCGTAGATGGTATAAGATGAACATCAACAAAAGCAAAAAGAGAATAATGGAATGTAGTCGAATTAAATCAGGTGATGCTGTGGGAATTAGATTAGGAAATGAGTCGCTTAAAGTAGTAAATGAGTTTTGCTATTTGGGAGCAAAATAACTAATGATGGTCGAAGTAGAGAGGATATAAAATGTAGACTGGCAATGGCAAGGAAAGCGTTTCTGAAGAAGAGAAATTTGTTAACATCGAGTATAGATTTAAGTGTCAGGAAGTCTTTTCCGAACGTATTTGTATGGAGTGTAGCCATGTATGGAAATGAAACGTGGACGATAAATAGACAAAAAGAGAATAGAAGCTTTCGAAATGTGGTGCTACAGAAGGCTGCTGAAGATTAGATGGGTAGATCACATAACTAATGAGGAAGTACTGAATAGAATTGGGGAGAAGAGAAATTTGTGGCACAACTTGACTAGAAGACGGGATCGATTGGTAGGACATATTCTGAGGCATCAAGGGATCACCAATTTAGTATTGGAGGGCAGCGCGGAGGGTAAAAATCGTAGAGGGAGACCAAGAGATGAATACACTAAACAGATTCAGAAGGATGTAGGTTGCAGTAGGTGCTGGAAGATGAAGAAGCTTGCACAGGATAGAGTAGCGTGGAGAATTGCATCAAACCAGTCTCTGGACTGAAGACACAACAACAACAACATAAAATCGACCAACAACCGCTCAGCACAACAATATTAAATTATTTCAAGAACCGCACTGATATAATTTTTATATTCAAACTCTCAGCGAGCTCTGCACATTTGTCGGTGGAATTTACTTCCACCACGTATATTTACCTAAGTAGTCAATAGGATTTTGGACCTAGAGCGATTAACAGAAAATGCTGAACTTGCATGTCGCAATTAGGGGCGTGACGACAGCGTGTTTGGATTACGCAGCTACCTGTGTTATCTGGCGCTTATTGCGTTTACTCAGTGTTAAGTGGAGAACAGCAGGTGCAGCCAGTTCTGTCTGGGAAGCCAGCCAGGCTTATCGCAGAGCGGTGGGATAGGGGCCCGCTGGCTGCTGCCAGCTCAGCCGGTCGTTGATCTCCCGCCGGCTCGTAATGTGAGGCGTCTGGCTGTGGCAGCCCGCTTATCACTAACGGTGCGTCCGTGAGGCCCACACAGGGCCACAGCCCGATACACTGCGTACAAGCTTTACCCAACGGCAGCACTATCCGTCCTTCGGTTGCAACGAAACGGCTTCCCCGCGGCAGCCACCGTGGATTCCGAAATCGCCGATAATACAAAACCTGACTCACGATCTCCACATATTACATCCTTAAAGCCACCGTTACATATGACCAGATGGATTCGACATTTCTTCATTTTCTAAGATATCCCCATTTATCACAGATCCAACAAGTGCCGTTGACATTGGCTTAGTATCTCAGTGATTGCCACACAACGAACTTTAAGAGCTTAGATTCTGGTTTGTCGCAGGACTTTTGTCATTCATCTCCGGCAGCGCCGAAAAATGGGATACATGCATCGCGGTTCGTATTCCACATTAAACTGAAAGTCCCTCTATTACTTGCTAGGAAATTCAGATCAGAGGTCAGAGGAACGCAAATGCATACAACACCCAGTAGGACAATGCCTAGTAAAGCACAGTTATATTCAAACTCACATTCGGGTTGGTGACACCTATATCCTTCATGTGGAGTCTCCAGTGAGATTTACGACTGAATTGAGGACTTCTTAACAGACACGACACAACACGTTTTCCTGACTCAAAAGTCTTGTAAGGAGAAAAGATTTCAGGGTACTCCAATGAAGTATCTTATAACTAGTTGTTCTTTTTTTCCGTTGTGCCTTTGTCCAGCATCGGCGCAGGCTCGTCTTAGTTACTAAGGATTTGATATGGTTAATTTAACGAGCGCTAGACGCCGTTCGCGTCGCGACTCCGTTACCCACCGGGCGGAATATGTGTACCCCAACTGTGTGCATCTAGTGTCATTCACGTAAAACTGAAAGTTTTCTAAATGTTTGGGAAGATTGTAATTGAGGCGGGACTTGGGTACAAGACCGCTATTCACATAGTGGGATGTGGGAAACCACCCAAAAACCACACCCAGGCTGGCTGCCACACCGGCCCTCTTCATCAGTCTGCCACGTGGAATTAGGGCCCCGTCCCGGAGGCGGTGCTTTAACATGCAAGGTTATCCGTGTGCGTTTACGACTAGTTGTTCATGTTAGGTATTAATTTCTTACCAGTTAATACCTGTTACAATCTCAGATTTTTAACAGATAATGCAGTTATCCCCCCCATGAACCATGGACCTAGCTGTTGGTGGGGAGGCTTGCGTGCCTCAACGATACAGATAGACGTACCGTAGGTGCAACTACAACGGAGGGGTATCTATTAAGAGGCCAGACAAACGTGTGGTTCCTGAAGAGGGGCAGCAGCCTCTTCAGTAGTTGCAGGGGCAACAGTCTGGATGATTGACTGATCTGGCCTTGTAACACTAACCAGAACGGCCTTGCTGTGATGGTACTGCGAATGGCTGAAAGCAAGGGGAAACTACAGCCGTAATTTTTGCCGAGGGCATGCAGCTTTACTGTATGGTTAAATGATGATGGGTAAAATATTCCGGAGGTAAAATAGTCCCCCATTCGGATCTCCGGGCGGGGACTACTCAAGAGGACGTCGTTATCAGGAGAAAGAAAACTGGCATTCTACGGATCGGAGCGTGGAATGTCAGATCCCTTAATCGGGCAGGTAGGTTAGAAAATTTAAAAAGGGAAATGGATAGGTTAAAGTTAGATATAGTGGGAATTAGTGAAGTCCGGTGGCAGGAGGAATATGACTTTTGGTCAGGTGAATACAGGGTTATAAATACAAAATCAAATAGGGATAATACAGGAGTAGGTTTAATAATGAATAAAAAAATAGGAGTGCGGGTAAGCTACTACAAACAGCATAGTGAACGCACTATTGTGGCCAAGATAGACACGAAGCCCACGCCTACTACAGTAGTACAAGTTTATATGAAAACTAGCTCTGCAGATGACGAAGAAATTGAAGAAATGTATGATGAGATAAAAGAAATTATTCAGGTAGTGAAGGGAGACGAAAATTTAATAGTTATGGGTGACTGGAATTCGACAGTAGGAAAAGGGAGAGAAGGAAACATAGTAGGTGAATATGGATTGGGGCTAAGAAATGAAAGAGGAAGCCGTCTGGTAGAATTTTGCACAGAGCATAACTTAATCAGTGCTAGCACTTGGTTCAAGAATCATAAAAGAAGGCTGTATACATGGAAGAGTCCTGGAGATACTAAAAGGTATCAGATAGATTATATAATGGTAAGACAGAGATTTAGGAACCAGGTTTTAAATTGTAAGACATTTCCAGGGGCAGATGTGGACTCTGATCACAATCTATTGGTTACGAACTGTAGATTAAAACTGAAGAAATTGCAAAAAGGTGGGAATTTAAGGAGATGGGACCTGGATAAACTGACTAAACCAGAGGTTGTACAGAGTTTCAGGGACAGCATAAGGGAGCAGTTGACAGGAATGGGGGAAAGAAATACAGTAGAAGATGAAAGGGTAGCTCTGAGGGATGAAGTAGTGAAGGCAGCAGAGGATCAAGTAGGTAAAAAGACGAGGGCTAGCAGAAATCCTTGGGTAACAGAAGAAATATTGAATTTAACTGATGAAAAGAGAAAATATAAAAATGCAGTAAATGAAACAGGCAAAAAGGAATACAAACGTCTCAAAAATTAGATCGACAGGAAGCGCAAATATTGCTAAGCAGGTATGGCTAGAGGACAAATGTAAGGATGTAGAGACTTATCTCACTAGGGGTAAGATAGATACTGCCTACAGGAAAATTGAAGAGACCTTTGGAGAAAAGAGAGCCATTTGTATGAATATCAAGAGCTTAGATGGAAACCCAGTTCTAAGCAAAGAGGGGAAAGCAGAAAGGTGGAAGGAGTATATAGAGGGTCTATACAAGGGCGATGTACTTGAGGACAATATTATGGAAACGGAAGAATATGTAGATAAAGATGAAATGGGAGATACGATATTGCGTGAAGAGTTTGACAGAGCACCGAAAGACCTGAGTCGAAACAAGGCCCCGGGAGTAGACAACATTCCATTAGAACTACTGACGGCCTTGAGAGAGCCAGTCCTGACAAAACTCTACCATCTGGTGAGCAAGATGTACGAGACAGGCAAATATCCTCAGACTTCAAGAAGAATATAATAATTCCAATCCCAAAGAAAGCAGGGATTGACAGATGTGAAAATTACCGAACAATCAGTTTAATAAGTCACAGCTGCAAAATACTAACGCGAATTCTTTACAGACGAATGGAAAAACTGGTAGAAACCGACCTCGGGGAAGATCAGTTTCGGTTCCGTAGAAATGTTGGAACACGTGAGGCAATACTGACCCTACGAAGTACCTTAGAAGAAAGATTATGGAAAGGCAAACCTACGTTTCTAGCATTTGTACGCTTAGAGAAAGCTTTTGAAAATTTTGACTGGAATACACTCTTTCAAATTCTGATGGTGGCAGGGATAAAATACAGGGAGCGAAAGGCTATTTACAATTTGTACAGAAAGCAGATGGCAGTTATAAGAGTCGAGGGGCATGAAAGGGAAGCAGTGGTTGGGAAGGGAGTGAGACAGGGTTGTAGCCTCTCCCCGATGCTATTCAAAAATGGTTCAAATGGCTCTGAGCACTATGGGACTTAACATCGGTGGTCATCAGTCCCCTAGGACTTAGAACTACTTAAACCTAACTAACCTAAGGACATCACACACATCCATGCCCGAGGCAGGATTCGAACCTGCGACCGTAGCGGTCACGTGGTTCCAGACTGAAGCGCCTAGAACCACACGGCCACACCGGCCGGCCCCGATGCTATTCAATCTGTATATTGAGCAAGCAGTAAAGGAAACAAAAGAAAAGTTCGGCCTAGATATTAAAATCCATGGAGAAGAAATAAAAACTCTGAGGTTTACCGATGGCATTGTAATTCTGTCAGAGACAGCAATGGACTTGGAAGAGCAGTTGAACGGAATGGACAGTGTCTTGAAAGGAGGATATAAGATGAACATCAACAAAAGCAAAACGAGGATAATGAAATGTAGTCAAATTAAATTGGGTGATGCTGAGGGAATTAGATTAGGAAATGAGACACTTAAAGTAGTAAGGGACTTTCGCTATTTGGGGAGCAAAATAACTGATGATGGTCGAAGTAGAGAGGAAATAAAATATAGACTGGCAATGGCAAGGAAAGCGTTTCTGAAGAAGAGAAATTTGTTAACATCGAGTATAGATTTAAGTGTCAGGAAATTGTTTCTGAAAGTATTTGTATGGAGTGTAGCCATGTATGGAAGTGTACATGGACGAGAAATAGTTTAGACAAGAAGAGAATAGAAGCTTTCGTAATGTGGTGCTACAGAAGAATGTTGAAGATTAGATGGGTAGATCACATAACTAATGAGGAGGTTTTGAACAGAATTGACGAGAAGAGGAGTTTGTGGCACAACTTGACCAGAAGAAGGGATCGGTTGGTAGGACATGTTCTGAGGCATCAAGGGATCACCAATTTAGTACTGGAGGGCAGCGTGGAGGGTAAAAATCGTAGAGGGAGACCAAGAGATGAATACACTAAGCAGATTCAGAAGGATATAGGCTGGAGTAGGTACTGGGAGATGAAGAAGCTTGCACAGGATAGAGTAGCATGGAGAGCTGCATCAAACCAGTCTCAGGTCTGAAGACAACAGCAGCAGTAGGACCGTTATCTATGAGTATGCATTATACGATCGAAATAATATCCAATTTCACCTTTATTAAATATCAGCGTCATGGAAAGCTTAGAAAGTAGCTGTTAATGCAGCATATGTAAAGAGATGCACTTCATGAAATGTAAAACCCTTATTAGCTTTTGAAGACGTGGTTAATTACTTTGCTGCTTGTATCAGCTGTCCAACACGACACAGTGCTCTGCAAAATTTAGAGACGAGATACACTGAAGCGCCAAAGAATCTTGTATAGGCATGCGTATACAAATACAGAGATATGCAAACAGGCAGAATACGGCGCTGGGATCGGCAACACCTAGATAAGACAAGTGTCTGGCGCAGTTGTCAGACCAGTTACTGCTGCTACAATAGTCGGTTATCAAGATTTAAGTGAGTCTGAACGTGTAGTCGGCTCACGAGCGATGGGACACAGCATCTCCGAGGTAGCGATGAAGTGGAGATTTTCCCTTACGATCATTTCACGAGTGTACCGTGAATATCAGGAATCCCGTAAAATATCAAACTCCGACATCGCTGTAGCTGAAAAAAGATCCTACAAGAACGGGACCAACGACGACTGAAGAGAATCGTTCGACGGGACAAAAGTGCAACCCTTAGCCAATTTCTGCAGATTTCAATGCAGGGCCATAAACAAGTCTCAGCGTGCGAAACATTCAACGAAACATCATCGATATGGGCTTTCGGAGCCGAAGATCCACTCGTGTACCCTTCATGTCTGTATGTCACAAAGCTTTATTCCTCGCCTGGGCCCGTCAACACCGATATTGCACTGTTAATGACTAGAAACATGTTGCCTGGTCGGACGAGTTTCGTTTCAAATTGTATCGAGCGGATGGACCTGTACGGTTATGGAGACCGCCTTGTGAATCCATGGACCCTGTATGTCAGCAGGGGATGATTGTTCGAGCTGGTGGAGGCTCTGTAATGGTGTGGGGCGTGTGCAGTGGAGTGATATGGGACCACTGATGCTTCTAGATACGACTGTAACAGGCGACATGTACGTAAGCATCCCGTATGATGACCTGCTTCCATTCATGTCCATTTTGCATTCCGACAGATTTGGGAAATTCCAGCACGGCAATGCGACACACCACATGTCCAGAATTGCTACAGAACGGCTCCATGAACTCTCTTCTGAGTTCATACACTTCAGGTGGCTACGAAACTCCCTCAGACATGAACATTATTGAGCATATCTGGGGTACCTTGCAACAAACTGTTCAGAAGAGATCTCCACCTACTCGTACTGTTCCGGATTTGTGGACAACCCTGAAGGATGCATGGTGTCAATTCCGTCCATCACTACTTCAGACATTAGTCGAGTCCATGCCACGTCGTCTTGCGGCACTTCTGCGTGCTCGCGCGGCCCTGCACGATATTACGGAGGTGTGCCAATTTCTTTGGTTCTTCAATGTACATAAAGTAACATTACCTATGAAGTACTCGGTAGGAATGGATGAAAGTGAGGTAGCATGATGCCAGAAGTTGCCCAGTCTTGAACAGATGTCATGAGGTCGGCGTGACTATAGTGTCGCATGGGATTGGCCTCTGAATACGAGACAGTTAAAGGAACGAGAAAAGACAGTGTGTCTCAATCAGCGAGCATTTATGGCGCACTGTGGTGGACTCCTTCATTACAACATAGCCTGGAGACAAAATCTGGATGACTTCATATAGGCGAGAATCATCGGGTAACCGGAATAAGGTTGAAGCATGACGATTGTAGCTCACGAGTTCGGTATTGCTCATAGAATTGTTTCACCATCGTGGAGAGTGTTTTGAACCACAGACACTGCTGTCCGATGGAGAGAACGTGGCCGATACACGATTAACCACAGTAGCAGATGACGGCTACAATGTGCAACAGGCAAGAAGGGATCCACATTTAACAGCGGGTGCAGCTGCAACGACATGTAACAGGTCTGAAAACCATGCGATCTTACCCTCCACGGCGATTGCATGAGTGTGGTCTCTATGCCCGACGACAAGCACGTTGCGTTTCATGGCTCTAACACATCACCGGCACCATTCGTGTGATGCCAACAACATAAGGGCTGACCGGCAAGGAGTGGAGTGGCGCGCTTTCTCGGATGAGATGAGGTTCCGTATGAGTAGTGATCTGGCACATACCTCCCTACGGCGAGGGGTGTCAAAAAGTGATGCTGCCAAAAACATTGTCTAACATCATTGTTTTGGTGGTCCAAGTGCTATGGTGTGGGGAGGTGTAATGTTGCATGAGCATACTGTCCTCCAAATCTTTGAACAACGGTATACTCACCAGGCAACATTGTTGCCTCACTGTACTCTTCCCAATATGCGATTTTTCACGGGGGGCATTCGGCTCTCATCTGTTATGGATGACAATGCGCGGCCGCATCGAACAGCGCAGGTGGAGGAGGTATTGGAACTAGACGATGTTTTGCGAATGGAATGGCCTGCCCATTCCCACGACTTATATCCCATCGAGCACGTGTGGGATGCTGTGGGGAGACTATTTCAGCACGTCCACGTCCACGAGCATCCAGCAGTTGTCAAAATGGTACAAATGGCTCTGAGCACTGTGGGACTGAACATCTGAGGTCACCAGTCGCCTAGAACTTAGAACTACTTAAACCTAACTAACCTAAGGGCATCACACACGTCCATGCCCGAGGCAGGATTGGAACCTACGACCGTAGAGGTCGCGTGGTTCCAGACTGAAGCGCCTAGAACCGCTTGGCCACACTGGCCGGCCCCAGCAGTTGTCAACCACGTTGGTGGCGGAACGGAATCGAACGCCTTGCCACATGAATTCCTTACCAACTTTGTTGCCAGCGAGATAACACGCCGCAGGGCATGCATTGCTGTCTGTGGTGATCACACATCCTATTAAGAACCATGTCCTGCCTTTTATATTATCCAGGGGACCATTATAAATAGTCGTGACTTCAATGTGTCGTTTGTGCTCGTCTCATTGCATATTTTTTTCATTTGCCTTCTGAATTATACTGTAGCAGTTCTTTCTATGTATGGTCCAAGTTTCATCGAGTTATGTTTCTTGTCAGTGACACAGCAAACAAAAAGTTGCTGTCTTCCGTAAGTTTTGCTGACCAATGTAGATGGCAGTGGGGATAGGTAGTATAACAACAATTACTTAGCTGCAGGTAAAGTAAATGGTTGGCTTCGATTTATTGTTGGGGTAGTCCCAGGCTTACCTGGCTGACGGTGGGGTGTTACAGAAGTAATTAAAATTGTTAAGTCCTGTGCATATCGCTCCCGCAGGGACTGATAAGATAAAAAAAGATTAATAATGCCTCCCAGATTCTTCCCACGGTCTGGTCATGAATAGAACTGGAGGCATAAAAGTGGTCTTTGTTATGTTCTGCAGCGAGTAGATGCAGATGTGATGTAGATGTTTGCACTATCTCTTACATTCTTGTAAGACGCATTTAATCTTCAGTGTTATTACACCGGCATTATCGATGCCTTTCAAAGTGTGAACGTCTTTATATTTTTCTTTCTTTATGTTCCGTATCCACGCGGTACATATCTCGACAATAAGAGCAGAAAAATATCAGTAGGAAACCACTGAACATCAATTCAAGTCCACAAAGAAAATAATACAGCGGCCAGTTTTACCGAAGTCAAGCCCATCTCAGAGACTTGCTTGTAGCTAGTGTCTCCAGCTGGTGGTAATTTGGTCCTCAAAATTGGTAGTGATTATTGGCCATTCTACCAACATTGGATTTTCTTCTGGCCTCTCTGTGTCTCCGTTAAGCGGATACTGCCCCAGACCTTTTTCGCTGCATCTCATTAACATAGCACGTGCTGTTGACTTCATAATGGATCGAAACACTTCTGAGCTGGGAAAAACAGTCCAAAATCAGTAATAATATAAATAAATGTCACTGCGAAGCGTGATGCGTAATGCGATGCGCAAACAATAACACAGAACAGCCTCTGGGAAAGCCGTGGGCAGAGCAGGTGAGAAGCGACGGCGTGGTGGCGCCAGCATAACGTGACAGGGATGCACTGCTGCGTTGCGTCACGTTCCTTACGTAACCCGCGCGCTGCCGCCAGTTCTTTTACCATACATAGTCGGGACTGGCGTACAAACACCGTTGACGTCCTAAGGATTGTCAGCGTGAGGCTCAAATGTATGGCAGAGTCTGAGGTTGCACCTATATATCGGCCTTAGCGTACGTAGCGAAGTCTCACGTAGAGAAGGATGGATGGAGCAACAGAGAACGGACTACAAAGGTGATAATTCCATTTTTTGTAAGAAGCGATTGAGAGAAACCATTTAAGTCGAGACGACTGGGAGGCGATTTGCATCTTGTTCCTCTCGAATTAAGAGACCAGTTCTCATATCCGTAATCGAGGTCGCCAAGGCACGATAAAGCAATGGCACTCAGCCTGGAGATAGCAGGTTCGAATACCACTGGCTGAGAATTATTTATCATTTACATTTCGCTTCAAAGAGAGAAGATGTGGTCGCGAACAGATCCAGGTCACCATACTGTTTGCCAAAGTCCTGGAGAAAATCCCACAGTGCTTCGCAATGTCTCATAGAGGAAAGACCTCTGAAACTGATGATAGGCGAAGACGATAAGCTCGGTGACCAGTTGGCTACGTTCTGGCACTTTATTTCGTCTTCTGTCCTTCCTCTGTATAAAATATGTTTATGTGCACTGATTCGTTTGTTCCTGGCGGTTTCGAACCAAGGTATTGGTAGATTTTTTTATCAGGAAATTCATAACACTTGGCTGCGAAACAACAGTTTATTAATTTTGTAATGTTGACCATCACCTGGCGCGAAAAATTGGCTACTGTAAATCACACCTCAGTTATGCTGAACCACACAATCGGATTAACTGTCAGTTGCATGAGTAACAATATAGAAGACCAATACTTTCCATACACCAGCAACCTCCCTCACGCACAAACAACAGGACCTTCCAGCAGGAGGCAATTTTTTTGCGCCAGTGATCAAAACTCGTAGCAAATTAATAAGTTATTCTAATGCAGCCAAGTTTCATGAATTTCCCGAAACATATACCCTCTGCTGATAGTTGCCGGAAAAAAGCATTTGAGACTTTTTTTATCTCCAACATTTTTCCATTAAAGATAGTAGAGATGAGAAGTGGAAATGTACAGGTCCTTGTCTCCCAACTAAATGCCACCATCCTGGATTAAAGTCCTGAAAGCCTCATATTGATTGATAGCACAAGAATGTTTAAACCTCTCCTTATTTCACGACTCAATCTTTAACAACAATATTACAATGGACTGTACAAAGACAGAGTACCTCCCACAGCCACCATCACTAGAAAATTACTTATGCGAACCGTTTCTTTTTTATTGTTGAAACCAATCCTGGGCCATAAACAAGTGTCAGCCGGCCGAGGTGGCCGGGCGGTTCTAGGCACTACAGTCTGGAACCGCGCGACCGCTGCAATCGCTGGTTCGAATCCTGCCTCGGGTATGGATGTGTCTGACGTCCTTAGGCTAGTTAGGTTTAAGTAGTTCTAAGTTCTAAGGGACTGATGACCTCAGAAGTTAACTCCCATAGTGCTCAGAGCCATTTGAGCCAACAAGTGTCAGCGTGCGAACCATTCAACAAAACATCATCGATATGGCCTTTCGGAGCCGAAGACCCATTCGTGTACCCTTCATGACTGCACGAAACAAAGCTATAGCCTCACATGGACCCGTCAACACCATATTAGACTGTTGATGACTGGAAACATGTTGCTTGGTCGGACGAGTCTCGTTTCAAATTGTATCCATCGGATGGACGTGTACGGGTATGGAGACAACCCCTTGAATCCATGGACCCTGCATGTCAGCAGGGGCTGTTCAAGCTGGTGGAGGCTCTGTAATGGTGTGGGGCGTGTGTAGCTGGAGTGATATGGGACCCCTGATATGTCTAGATACGACTCTGACAGGTGACATGTACTTCAGCATCCTGTCTGATCACCTGCATCCATTCATGTCCATTTTGCATTCCGACGGAGTTGGTCAGTTCCATCAGGACAATGCTGTACCCCACACGTCCAGAATTGCTACAGGAACACTCTTTTTGAGATTAAACACATCCGCTGGCCACTATACTCCCCAGACATGAACATTATTAAGCATTTCTGGGATACCTTGCAACTTGCTGTTCAGAAGAGATCTCCACCCCGTCGTACTCTTACGGATTTATGGACAGCCCTGCAGCACTACTTCAGACGTTGGTCGACTACATGCCACGTCGTGTTGCTGCACTTCTGCGTGCTCGCGGAGGCCCTACACGGTATTAAGCAGGGTACCAGTTTCTTTGGCTCTTTAGTGCAGTTCATTTGCGCTGAGTTCATGCTTCAGCAAAATACTTGAAAGAATTGTTGAAAGACGACTGGAAATATGCTTGGAACACACCCACTTATTCTCAAGCACCCAAAATCACTTCGGAATAGGAAGTGGAAATTATGACAATCATACGATATTAAAGAGTGGCATCTTGGCCCTGCTCGTCAGGCACTGCTTCCTCGCCACAGTATTCCTCAATATCTCAACTGCATATGCCAATATACAAATCTCAGAACTAATTCATAAGCACGGCAATCTTGGAATACAGATATCTTCAGATATTTACAGGCTGCACACTCGTAGGGCATACATTCAGAGTCCGCAGCTCGTGGTCGTGCGGTAGCGTTCTCGCTTCCCGCGCCCGGGTTCCCAGGTTCGATTCCCGGTGGGGTCAGGGATTTTCTCTGCCTCGTGATGACTGGGTGTTGTGTGATGTTCTTAGGTTAGTTAGGTTTAATTAGTTCTAAGTTCTAGGGGATTGATGACCATAGATGTTAAGTCCCATAGAGCTCAGAGCCATTTGAACCATTTTTGAACCATACATTCAGATAAGCAATGAGATGATCGATACAAGCAGAATATGATAAAAGCTGCTACAAGGGACTATTCTGAGCCCAATATATATGTCATATATATTGCCACGCTTTCCTACCATCAACTGACAGCTTCTCTAGAATAAATGATAGCACATTTGACAATGTAGGTTGAGACAAGCTGGCGACTATAATGAGGGAAAAGAGAGTGGACTGGAAAACCATAAGACTTGTAAACTCATTATATCTTAATCAAAAAGTTTCAATTAAAGTGAGAGGAGAAAGTACAAACTGGATCAGACTAGGAAAAGGAGTAAGACAAGGATGCTGTCTATCACCTACTCTTTTCAACCTCTACTTGTAAAATATGATTGACTAATTCTCATTAGATTACAAAGGCGTAGAAATTGGAGGAGGAAGAGTAGGGTGTTTGAGGTTTGCTGATGACATGGACCTTCTAGCCACAGGGGAAAAAGAATTACAGGATTTGGTGGACACCATTGAAACTAACGGAAAAAAATATGGAATGAAAATTAACACAAATAAAACAAAAGTATTGGCACTAGGAGGAAATAAGGAAATAAAAACTATGCTGAATGGAGAAATACTAGAACAGGTGCAAAATTTAAGTATCTTGGAAGCAGGATAGACATCGACCGGAATTGCACCACAGAAATTAAAACAAGGATAGCGATGGCAAAAGAGGCGTTTTATAAGAAAGGGAGAATTTTCTGCAGCGGCCTGGACAAAGAACTCAGGAAGAGACTCATAAAATGTCTTGTACGGAGTGTTCTTCTATATGGCGCTGAAACATGGAATATGGGGAAGCAAGACAGAGAAAGGCTGGAGGCTTTTGAGATCTGGACATGGCTGAGGATGGAAAGAGTAAGTTGGATGGTCAGAGTAAAAAATGAAGAGGTACTGAGAAGAGTGGGAGAGAAAAGACAGTTACTAGATGTAGCAAAGAGAGGAAAAAGAAATAAGATTGGCATATATTAAGAAAGAATGACGGACTGATAAAAACAGTTTTAGAAGGTCATGTAGAAGGGAAAAGGAAGCAAGGAAGGAGGAGATTCCAGATACTGGATGATATGATGGACGGTACAACATACAGCAACCTTTAGAAGGAAGCAATGGATCGCAGAAAATGAAGAGGCAAAGGACCTGCTAATATAGCAGATAACTGATGATGATGACATGCTAACATAAGGAAAAGAAAGGAAGGTTGAACCCAAACAAAGCAGCAACTCCCCATACAAAGACCTGCACGCATCCACAAAAGATAATGTTATGCATCTGATGGCACAGCGACGGTGTGCTGTGCGAAGGACTACTTCTCAAAAGTGTAACCATCACTGCTGACATTTATGGTTAACAACTGAGACATCTTACAGGTGCAGCTCAAGAACGACTAGGAAGCCTGCATGAACTGATGCCACTCCACGACAACGTCTGCCCTCATTCTGCTACACTAACAAAGAAACACTATGCAGGAGTTGAGTTGGGAAGTCACTTTGCACCCAACTTATTCACCTAATCTTTCAGCCTCACATTTTCTCCTTCCCCGTTCTGTTTCGGACGACCTTCAAGGGACTTCCTTTTCGTATGAAAGTGTGCTCCGAACATGGATCGACGAGTTCCTCGCATCAAAACCATGTGACTTCTTGCAGTCGCGAAATCGAAATATTACTTCAGCAAAAGCAGGCTGTTGTAAATGGTATGCACCAAACCAATAAAACAGTATGTTATGAGCCCCAATAGACAAGCTGTAGTAAGGGCGCGATAAGTTGACCACACGCCTCCAACTGCTGACCGTTAAAAGTCGGCACCATTCGGAACACTTCGTGTCGATTGTTCTGTGTTTCAGATTGCTGCCGCCCAAAGCGACCCCGAAGTTGTGTCACAGCAGTTGCTTGACGAAAAGTTATGTCGTCTGTGTGAGCGGACGAGAAACTGATTAATTACAGCTATTGTAGTCATACGTTCCATTATGCAATATGAAACACGATCATAAATGTTTACCAAATGCCTTGAATGTCATTTTCTTATATTCACTGCGTTGTATTACGACAACCTTAATTTTATTTTATTTTCCTTGCTGAAAATATGTACCTCATTCACGAATCCATGTTGCTTCCGTATCAGAATTTATACCATAGCAGCTGATCGGTACGAGTCATGCACGCTCATGACTTGTGAGTACTGGAAGACAAATAATAAAACATTCCCTCTCTCATATGCTCTACCCTCTCAGTGTCCGCGCTACTTACCCCTCTGCCCCCAAGGTAAGTAGCTAGCTCTACTTAGATCACAGTCGAATTTATTATTGTCAATTAAAATTAAGCATATATTAAAATACAGCTGTCTCTTTGTTTGTTGTTAAGCAGGAAAACTACAGTCTTAAGAATATGTTAACGTTTGTTGACGTTTTTCTCGGCTCTTAGTTGCAAGATGCATATTATAAACTGAGGGGACAAAAGTCATGGGATACCTCCTAATAACTTTTCGGACCTCCTTTTGCCCAGCCTAATGCCGCAACTCGACGTGGCATGGACTCAAGAAGTGGTTGGAAGACCCCTGGAGAAATATTGAGCCATGCTGCCTCTATAGCCGTCCATAATTGCGGAAGTGTTGCCGGTGCAGAATTTTGAGCGTAAACTGACCTCTCGATTACGTCCGATATGTGTTCGATAGGATTCATGTCGGGTGATACGAGTGGCCAAATCATTCGCACGAGTTGTCCAGAATGTTCTTCAAACCAATCCCAAACAGTCGTGGCCCCGTGACATGGCACCATCGTCTGGGAACATGAAGTCCATGAATGGTCGCAATCGTCTCCAAGTAGCCAGATACGAGGGTTATTCCAAAAGTAAGGTCCGATTCGCCGTAACTATTGAAATTTGGCGCCAATGACAAAACACGCATGCGCGCCGACTCCCGGCAAGCCTTGCGCGTCAAACGCCGCCATTCGCTTTGTTACTGTTGCTGAGTGTAGTTCACAGTGTCACTTTACAATGTTTAAGACAATTGATCAGCCCGCCGATTGTGAAGTAAGGGCAGTGATACGGTTTTTGTCTGCAAGAAACAATTCAGCGGCGGAAATCCATCGGCAGATTACTGAAGTGTACGGTCCTAACATAATGAGCGACAGTAAAGTGCGCAAGTGGGTGCGAGCTTTTAATGAAGGACGGGATAATGTGCACGATGAACCACGGTGTGGCCGACCATCAGTGATTTCAGACGATTTGGTCAATGCGGTTGACAAAAAAATTCGTGAAGATCGCCGATTCACTATTACAGACGTAGACATGCATTTTCCGAATGTGAGTAGAACAACTTTGTACAGAATTGTGTCTGAACATTTGAAGTTTCACAAATTGTGTGCCCGTTGGGTTCCCAGGCTGCTTACTGAGCCCCAACGAATGAAAAGAATGGCTTTTGCTCTTGATTTTTTGGAGCGATATCATAAGGAAGGTGACAGTCTTTTAGACAATGTTGTCACAGGGGATGAGACATGGGTTTCTCACATCACTCCAGAGTCTAAACGTCAGTCAATGCAATGGCGTCACACGTCATCGCCAGTCAAGGTCAAGGCAAAGCAGACAATCTCAACACGTCAGGTTATGGCGACTGTGTTCTGGGATAGACGTGGAGTATTGTTAGTCGACTTTATGGAGAGAGGAACAACGATTAATAAAGCCGCCTACTGCGCTACCCTGACTAAACTTCGACGTGCAATCCAGAATAAGCGACGTGGTCTTTTGTCGTCTGGAATCTTGTTGTTGCATGACAATGCCAGACCCCACACTGCAAATGAAACGCAAGCTCTGATCAAGAAATTTGGATGGGAACAGATGGACCATCCTCCTTACAGTCCGGACCTGGCGCCAAGTGATTTCCACCTGTTCCGTTACTTAAAGAAGTTTCTCGGCGGCAAGCGCTTCGACACAGATGATGAAGTGAAAGAAGCAGTTAAGGACTGGTTATCGTTACAGGCGGCCGATTTCTATAACATGGGCATTCAAAAGCTTGTTGAACGATGTGACAAATGTTTAAATAAGTATGGAAGTTATGTAGAAAAATAGATAAAGATGTAAGGAATGTAAATAAAACAATTGTTTTGAAAAAACATTTTAGTTTTGATTTTTTTTTTTTATAACCGGACCTTACTTTTGGAATAACCCTCGTATAACCATTTCCACCCAATGATCGGTTCATTTGAACCAGATGACTGAGTTCTTTCCATATAAACACATCCCACATCATTATGGCTCCACCAGCAGCTTGTAAAGCTCCTTGTTGACAACTTGGGACCATGGCTTCGTGGGGTCTACACTCGGACTCTACCATCATCTCTTACCAACTGAAATCAGCACTCATCTGTCCGGGAGATGGTTTCCTATTCGTCTAGGGTCAAACCCACGTGGTCACGAACCCAGGAGAAGCGCTGCAGGCGATGTCGTGCTCCTAGCAAAGACATTCGCGTCGGACATCAGCTGCCATAGCCCATTAACACCAAATTTCGCCGCACTGTCCTAACGGATATTTTCGTCTTACGTTCCACGTCGATTTTTGCGGTTTTTTTACGTAGCGTTGCTTGTCTGTTAACACTGACAACTCTACGCAAACGCGCTGCTCTCGGTCGTTATGTGAAGGATGTCGGCTTTAGCGTCGTCTGTGGTGAGAGGTAATGCCTGAAATTTGGTATTCTCAACACTCTCTTGACACTGTGGAGCTCGAAATATTGAATTCCCTGACCATTTCCTAAATCTAATGTTCCATACGTCTAAGCTCTAACTAAAATTTCGCTTTAAAAGTCTATTAATTAACGTCGTTCGGCGATAATCGTGTCGGTACCTTTTCAAATGAATCAGCTAAGTACAAATGAGATATTCGCCAATGCACTGTCCTTTCATACCTTGTGTGCGCGATGTTACTGCCATCTGTGTCGTTCATACCGCTACCCCCTAACATTTGTCACCTCAATGTCTGTTACGAGACATATGACTGAGAACTGCGGGCAGTACGAATACTTAATACGGGTTGGAGGACCATTGGTGTATACGATGTGACAGTGCGTGGCAACCACTCTCATGTTTACCGCCCATCGTCATCTGTGCCCCATGAATCCGTCTTGCCATCTCTCTTTCATTTCCTGTATACATATAATTTCCACTGCTGTCTCTTCCAGTGATCCTACTCAAACATGTTGGGGACATTGCCTTTCCCGCAGTCTGATTTTACCCTCCATCGATACCAAAGATCCTTGCAACTCCATCATAAAACTTTCATCTCCAGTGGTAACTTTTGACTAATCCTCCAGAAACTGAAGAAATAACTATATGAAGAATTACCGGTGCAATTCACCCCCAAGACCGTTACCCTACAATCCACACAACTAAAATTCTGAAGTAACTATGACTAACACTCAGTTAAACACTAGCTTGGAATTCCCATCCAATAACCTGGTCTCATTTGGTTCATCAGTCTTGTGACTGGTTTGGTGCGTCCCACCACATCGTCTTCTTCTGTGTCAACCTCTTCATTCGAGAGTAGCTAGCACTCACACCCAACGTCCTCTGTTATTTGTTGGATATATTCCAATATCTCTTTAGCTCCATACATTTTGCTCCCTATAGCACTACGGAAGTTATTCTCTGATCTCGTAACACATGACTAGCGCTCTGTCCCGTGTTGTAGTCAGTGTTTTCAGCAAA
This sequence comes from Schistocerca serialis cubense, assembly GCF_023864345.2. NCBI lineage: Eukaryota > Metazoa > Arthropoda > Insecta > Orthoptera > Acrididae > Schistocerca > Schistocerca serialis. Next base: position 886,629,776 of record NC_064638.1, read on the forward strand.
TTCTTCCCCCGTCGATTCCAGATTCGATCTTATCTATTCAATTTTCAGCATTTTTCGTTAACAATGCATTCCAAATACGGTGATTTTCTTCTTTTATTTTTTACGACAGTTCGTTATTCATTTGCGTACAATTTTTGTGCTCCAGAGGTACACACTCAGCAATTTCTTCCTCAAATTTTCCTTTGTTTGATACCGGTAGACTCCTTTTAGCTGGGAATGCCGTCTTTGCCTGTGGTGCTCTGCTTCTTTCTAAGTGTGTTCCAGTTCCGTTAGGACTGTGGCTGTAAAAAATAAAAGTCATGGATTATATTCACGAAATCACTGTATTTATTCAAAATAGAACCCCTTCAATCAAAACAAAGCTGAAATCGTTTTAAACGCGTTTTGAAACAGTCACTGTAGTCCTTTTTTGGAGTTGTACTTAGTATTGCAGTACAATTTTCTTGGATGTCCTTAATTGCCTCATAACGATGTCCTTTCAGTGCCATCTTCAATTTGGGGAACAACCAGAAGTCATCTGGGGCCACATCCGGCGAATACGGTGAGAGATCCGGGACTATGATCCATTTGCTGGCCAAAATCTCGTGCACAATCTTCGCTTTGTGAGCTGAGGTGTCGTCATGGAGGAGCGACCAAGAACCTGCCTTTCAGTCTTCGGTTCGAAATCGACGAATTCTCGCCAACAAACGCTAGAGGGCTCAAAAAACGTGATGCTGTCACACTGCTCCACTGCCATTTTCCGAGTGTCAGACACATACTGTTACACTTGCGGCCACGTCCCTGCTGCAGCAATGCACTTTGACGTCCTACAACGCTGTTTTTTAAAATTTCAAGGATCGTAGCGCCGCAGCTCGTCACAAGATAGCACTGCAGTTTGGAATTTCACACAAGTAGTCCTAACGGAACTGGGACACACTGTGTATATCCTCCTTGCATCTTTCGTCATGCGTTATTTTGCTTCAAAGGTAGCAGAATTCCTTCACTTCGTCTATTACATGTAGTCCAATTTTGGTGTTAAGTTTATCCCTAAATACATTTCTGCTATTCCTCATTGCGTACATCTTTCTTTGGTTTATTCTGAATTCATAACCTGTGCTCATTAGACTGCTCATTCCATTAAACTCTTCTTCATTCTCACCAGGGACAGCAGTATCATCAGTGAATCTTATTATCGACATTCTTTCACAATGAATTCATTTAAGAACCTTTCGTTTAACTCCTTAAATAATCCTTCGATATACAAGTTGAACAGCAGAGGAGAAAGACTGCTTACCCGTCTTACACCCTTTTTGATTGGAGTATTTCTCTATCGATCTCCTATTCTTGGTACTTGTACCTACTGTGTTTTACCCGTCAAACCTATAGAATTTCAAACACCTTGTATCATTTCATGTTGCATGGGGGCTTAATTACATAAATATCAAATGCAAATACTTTTAATTTTTTAGTAGTTGTCTGTCCGATTACGAAGTCTCGTAAACGGTTGGCCCTGACTAGTTTTAGTATGCAATCTGACTGCATAGAATAACAACAAAGAATGAAAGAAAATTTCCGTTAACACAATTAATTAATTAAGTCCCCAGCAACTATAAAACGTACGAGACCAAAGCACAAGTGTAACTGTTCTGTGTGTGGAAGTGTGATTCAACGTACACATCTGGCACGGTTCTTCTTCAATAAGACAAGAAATTTTAAATATCATTTATACTGAAGTAATTAAAAAAAATAAAAATACTATAATTGAGTAAGGAAATCAGAATTACACTCTAATACAAGAACACAAGCCAGATGCTTTATTGACTGAACCTGTAATGGCGCATTATTTAAGACATTGAAATAATAAAAAAAGGGAATTTTTTTTACCTTCATATATATTGACGAAAAGCACTCTGATCATTACAATATCTCCATTCGAACAACATCTGCTGTCTAGCCCATCATACAACTGCATAAAACATGGAACAAGCACTCCCTACTACAACATCTCGACACTGACTGACTACTACTACTTCTCAACAAGCACTGGCTACTGCCACATCTCGACAAGCACTGCCAGTGGAGGCGGCGGAATAAAACTCTTTGACGCAATCTCTGGCGCTGTGGCTCAGTGTAGCCACCTTTCATATGCCCTTCCTCCACGGGCCAGAATTTGACGGTATTTTTGCCAGCATTGGTGGTGAAAATACCACCAAATTCGTCCACAAAAATACAGACAAAAATAAAAGATAATATTAATACGTAAATATCACATAATTAGATAAAATTTTGGCTTTGCACTGACCTTTCAATAACCTAATATATAAAATACAGTAAGCAATACAAATTCTTTCATACACGTGACTTTACATAATAGTTTACACAATACACAAAAATCAGTTTATACAAATGTTCACATAAAATGCTTTCAATGATTCAAAAAACAAGTAGTTGATAGTTCCAGCAGTAGCACCCAGCAATGGTCAACAGGTGCAAACACAAACGAGTGACATTATTTCAGTAGAAACAGTTCCATCAGTGGCACCCAGTAATGTTGAACAGGTGCAGACAGCAAGAAGTAACATCATTTCAGTAGAAGCAGTTCCAATAGTGGCACCCAGCAATGTTGAACAGGTGCAGACACCAACAAGTGACATTATCTCAGTAGAAGCAGTCCATTAGTGGCACCCAGTAATGTTGAGCAGGTGCAGACAGCAACAAGTGACATCATTTCAGTATAAGCAGTTCCACTAGTGACACCCAGTAATGTTGAACAGGTGCAGACAGCAGTCGATAATATTCACTATCACTGTTCATCAGAGTTTATCAGCAGAAATTAAACATTTCCAAGTGGCACACATCAATGTTGAACAGGTGCAAGCACGAACAACAGTTTGAATGCACACACAATTGCTTTTACAAAATTATTATCAATGCTCTTACACTAAACATACAAATTATAATAAATACACAAATGATATCAGATAATTGTCATATTACTATTACAAATACACAAATATCAGTAAACCTATAATATTTATGGGTGTCAGTGCAAGCCACAACAAACAAGTAAAATAATATTTAGGAGATAGGTCGGTACCAATTAACCGGGATTAGGAAGGGAAAACACACAAAACACACTCACTCATCTTTCATCCACATTAAGTACTACTGTGTAATTGAATAGTGTTAACTGTGTAAATGCAATTCTGTCAAAATTGGATGTTCGACATGTGTATCAAGTAGTAGTGGCAGCAATGTATAACAGTCAATAATAGTTAGTCAACGTCATAGTCATTATGTCAAGACCAATGTTTGCCAAGCCAGATCAAAATGCACGGTTGCTGAACAACTGTCAGTGTGCCAAGATATGCAATTACTTCCTCTCTCCAAAAAAATGTATATACTGCTTAGTGATTTAGCAAAGTGTGTGTGTAGACAATCTTCCTTCTACTTGAGTGTTCTAGTCTGCCATCTTCATCCTCCTTGTTCCATTTAACCAACAAAAAAAAAAAAAGAAAATGCTCCTCGCTTACTTTACCTCTTATCCACCAAAACTCCAATAATCATCAGCATCACATAATCTTAATACTTCAATAATACCTCTTACGTCGATACATATAAACCTTATCATCAATATCATTTACCTTACCTCTTGTCCACCAAAACTCCAATAATCATCAACTTCACACAACCTCAATAATACCTCTTCAATTCGTCGACACATATAAACCTTATTACAAATATCATTTCACTTCCATAACAACTCTTTCCTCTAGTCAGTCTCCTCGAACAAGTACAGATAAACTCCTAGTGCAAACTTCAATTCATCATCCCATGCAATCCGAAGACACAGTGTCCACACACAACCTCTGTGTAATCCATCTGACCCAAATCTTCTACTCATTATGAATCATAAAATACATTTTGGTTACCTTGTCCATCATAAAATAAAAGAAATGCATACATGACCTCTAACAGCCTTTAGTTTGAATAACTCTCAGTAAGTAAGTACGAGTACGTAGTATGAAAGATCACATAAGACTTTGAGTGAATAAATCGTAATATTTCATAGTGTGTACACCACTTCAAGAATCATGGCAAATCAGAAACATACATGTGGAGTATTTCTTGTGTCAAGTGTCACTTCCTATTACAATTGCTCACGAAGAATGCAGTGTAATAACTGTCAATGGTCTAACCCTAGTGTTGGTATGTCATGTCGTTAGCTTCCTTCCTATTAGCATAAATTTATACAGCTTCCATAAAACCTCCAGCTCATGTGACTTCTATGAAGTTTCTTGTTCTAATGTCGTTCGTCGAATTATAGCAGTTCATTTTCTTATCTTAAAAATATAAGGCACTGAGCGTAAGCAAAACATGCAATAGCGAGTAAATATACCAGTGGAGAACAGAATGTCAACAAGTGGATGCAGCACAATCCCTACAACGAGGCTCTGCCAAGCGAACAATCTATAATTAATACCATAGTGTGACCTAAACTCCATGTTCGTACACTGTATATCAGCATTTCTATGTATAGCAAATTAAAGAATAGTTATGACAACAAACAGAAATATATAAATATGTAATCCATACGCACAGCAGCAAACATATATCTTACGTAATAAACTGGTCATTAGCATCATATCAGCATAAGCAAATAAATGTTCATATGAAATCTTAATAAGTAAACATGAAGGCACAAGCAGATAAATCACAAAGTATAACTTACATACATAACCATATCAGCACAACTAATCAGGTGACAATTATAATTTAAATAAATAAGCACAGCAGGCACATAATAAAAAAATATGACATCAGTGAAAAAGCAGTGCAGCCAAGCGATGCATAATATACACAAGTAACAATCCTGTTCATTAATAAAACATTGTCAAATTCAGCAAATGTACACAAGCACGTCGCTTCACAAGTAAATTCATAGAGCATAAAATTTAGCACAAAGTATGAATCACGTAATCGCGAGCAGCAAATTACGTCTAAAGTACATACCTAAGTGGAAATATGTTTCCTGAAAAATGAACTCAATTAATAGTTACCTTTTTAGTTTATTAGTTTCTTCTTCGATATTACATTCTTCCTGAAATTTTCTCGATAGCAAGTCCTCTTAACGTCGGACAGACACAGAATTTACCTGAAGTCCTTAAATATTTTATACAACCGTATCCTAAAAAATACTGAACGTTAATAACATAATTTATCAAGTCACTATAGCTTTATACTGAATTTAATCGGAGACTTTAGACTGTGTATTTGTTTACGGCTGTCAGTGCATTCGCACCGAGCGCTCGATCAGCTGTAGGCGCGTGACGTAGGAAGTGATTGTTTGCGGTCAACGACTGCCTTGTGCGGCGCGCAGACTTGACTGTTGCTTTGAGTATGTGCCGCCACCGGAACACGACGCGGTATCCTTGCATTCTCCGTGTGTTTACGTATAACTGTTGAAGTCTCAAAAGTATGTCATTCCACAAAAATTTTAACGTTTGATATATGATGTATTCCCTTAGAGCGTCGAGATTTAAGAGTTTCTACTTCAACAGTGTTATCACGAATAATTTTGCGAATTCTATATGGACTGTTATAAAGCAGAAAAAATTTGCGACACAAGCCCTTTCCTTTGTGAGACAAACGATGAGACTTAATTAACACCTTTTGACCAACTGACAAGGTCTTTAAACGACCAGGACGTTTTGCTGATTTCTCTCTTCTAGCAGCCGCAGATGCAATATTTCGTAGAGCCAGTTTGACAACTTCAGAATGCCGCAGTTTCCGTGAAGGCGGAAAAGGAACGATTTCAGAAATGCGATTTGTCGGTGCTTTATTTTTTAATGTCAATATAGGCGGTAAAGAAGTTGAATCATTAGGAAGTTCATTCAGAATGTTTTGAAAAATATGAAGATACTGATCCCAAGTTCTGTGATTCTGATGACAATAAAGTCGACACAATTTATTGATTTCCTTCATCCACCTCTCTGAAGCGTTAGATTGAGGGTGAAAAAGTGAAATGAAGATTGGTTTAATCTTACGCCGCCGTAGAGTACGAAGCCAAATTTTAGAGCGAAACTGTGATCCATTATCTGATATAACCTTATCAACATGACCCACTTCTTTAAGAAAATGTTTGATGAAAGCATTGGATACTGAACGAGCTGTTGCTTTGCGTAAAGGTGTAAAACACACATATTTTGATGTCAATTCCACTGCTACCAAAATGTACGCAAAACCATTAGTAGAACGAACCACTGGACCGAAGAAATCGACTGCAGCCATCTCCTTTAATTTCGCTGGAATGATAGGAAACAACGGTGCTCTGTGAGAAATAGTTGGCGGCTTAGTCTTTTGACATAATTTGCATTTGGCAAGAGCAGATCGGCAATAGTTTTCTGCACCACAACGCCGTTTTCTTCTATCTCTTGAAATAAATGTGCACCTAGGCCTTTCGGAATTAGAGAGAACACGACTTCCAAATGCAATAGTCTTCTGTACTACAACGCCGTTTTCTTCTGTCTCTTGAAATAAATGTGCCCCTAGGCCTTTGTATGATGATCCATCGCCAAACAAAAATCTTTAGATAAATCCGGGTGTGAAAGAAGTGGAGCAGGAACTACACCCCTGGAAGTGGAAAAAAGAACACATTGACACCGGTGTGTCAGACCCACCATACTTGCTCCGGACACTGCGAGAGGGCTGTCCAAGCAATGATCACACGCACGGCACAGCGGACACACCAGGAACCGCGGTGTTGGCCGTCGAATGGCGCTAGCTGCGCAGCATTTGTGCACCGCCGCCGTCAGTGCCAGCCAGTTTGCCGCGGCATACGGAGCTCCATCGCAGTCTTTAACACTGGTAGCATGCCGCGACAGCGTGGACGTGAACCGTATGTGCAGTTGACAGACTTTGAGCGAGGGCGTATAGTGGGCATGCGGGAGGCCGGGTGGATGTACCGCCGAATTGCTCAACACGTGGGGCGTGAGGTCTCCACAGTACATCGATGTTGTCGCCAGTGGTCGGGTGAAGGTGCACGTGCCCATCGATCTGGGACCGGACCGCAGCGACGCACGGATGCACGCCAAGACCGTAGGATCCTACGCAGTGCCGTAGGGGACCGCACCGCCACTTCCCAGCAAATTAGGGACACTGTTGCTCCTGGGGTATCGGCGAGGACCATTCGCAACCGTCTCCATGAAGCTGGGCTACGGTCCCGCACACCGTTAGGCTGTCTTCCGCTCACGCCCCAACATCGTGCAGCCCGCCTCCAGTGGTGTCGCGACAGGCGTGAATGGAGGGACGAATGGAGATGTGTCGTCTTCAGCGATGAGAGTCGCTTCTGCCTTGGTGCCAATGATAGTCGTATGCGTGTTTGGCGCTGTGCAGGTGAGCGCCACAATCAGGACTGCATACGACCGAGGCACACAGGGCCAACACCCGGCATCATGGTGTGGGGAGCGATCTCCTACACTGGCCGTACACCACTGGTGATCGTCGAGGGGACACTGAATAGTGCACGGTACATCCAAACCGTCATCGAACCCATCGTTCTACCATTCCTAGACCGGCAAGGGAACTTGCTGTTCCAACAGGACAATGCACGTCCGCATGTATCCCGTGCCACCCAACGTGCTCTAGAAGGTGTAAGTCAACTACCCTGGCCAGCAAGATCTCCGGATCTGTCCCCCATTGAGCATGTTTGGGACTGGATGAAGCGTCGTCTCACGCGGTCTGCACATCCAGCACGAACGCTGGTTCAACTGAGGCGCCAGGTGGAAATGGCATGGCAAGCCGTTCCACAGGACTACATCCAGCATCTCTACGATCGTCTCCATGGGAGAATAGCAGCCTGCATTGCTGCGAAAGGTGGATATACACTGTACTAGTGCCGACATTGTGCATGCTCTGTTGCCTGTGTCTATGTGCCTGTGGTTCTGTCAGTGTGATCATGTGATGTATCTGACCCCAGGAATGTGTCAATAAAGTTTCCCCTTCCTTGGACAATGAATTCACGGTGTTCTTATTTCAATTTCCAGGAGTGTAAAACATCACGAAGTTGTTCAAATTCTGACTGAGCTTCCTCATCCCAACACCAATTAGATTTCTTTCCAGATAGTTCACATAATCGAGGAGTGGCCAAATTGTCCAATCTAACAAAGCGTCTAAGAAAATTACAGACACCAAGGAAACTACGAACATCACGTTTTGTGGTAGGAACAGCATAATTACGAATAGCGTCTAATTTCTCTGGATCAGGAAGAATACCTTCTGTAGAAATAATGTGACCAAGAAATTTCACCTGAGAATGACCAAATTCAGATTTTTCCAAGTTCACAATAATGCCAACTCTTGCAAAAATACGTAATAATGAATCCAAAATTTTGTTGTGCTCACTCCAAGAACGTTTCGCAATAAGAATATCGTCAACATATGAAGTAATATTGTCACGAAGATAAACAGGTAAAATTTCGTTTAAACTACGAATGAATGCTGCTGAAGATACAGTAAGTCTAAATGGTAATTTCCGAAATCACTTTTGGGTAAAATAGTCATATCCGGTTATTGTTTACTGACTCTCTAGATAGATTGATAGTCGAAGAGATGTTTTGATAGATGCAAAGAATAGTAGAAGAGTAGACAGCGGTGTAGAAAACTAAAAGGGAAATAGCACCCCTACAGCTCGGAGCCCTATGCACGCTACGGCACATATTCACTTAGTGTAGTGAATCCCCTGAGGTCTTTAATAGCCGCACATGATTTCCAGTTTGTGACTTAGTAGCCAATTTGGTGGAAGTGCGTACATCAATTGATCTAACTATGAACATGGATGTATGTCGTTCTTAGAACTGCGAAAGATCTTAAATTTCCGAACAGTTAAGAAGTGTTTATAGTCAAAGTTTTCTCCTCGTGGCGACAAAGACGTACCGCGACTCTTCCAGTCCGAATGACGATTATTGTCAAGGTCACGCGCCTGGCGCTCTCTTGTTGCATCCCGTAAATGAAACAAATTATTTTCTTCAAACCCCTCTGCTATCTGTGATTCTAAATTTCTTCTGCTGTCTTTTCCTACGATTTCGCCTTCAATTTGTTTGACTTGCTTTTGTAATGTCTCAAATTCCCTTTTAACGCGTTCATTAAATTTTCCCTGATTTTCAATATGCTTATTTATGTTCTGGTACTCTTCGGTTTCTGCAAATGGTAATGGTGCTGTATCATCCGAATCTCTGTCCCCATTTAAACTAAGACTTGTCAATTTATCTGAAATCTCCTCAACTCTTTCCGATAAATCACCTATTTGTTCTTTCTGTTTATTTAAGTCTTCCGTAAGTGTCGCGACTTGGGTTTCAGTATTAACACATTTGGTAGTTAACTGTTCATATTGTTGTGTTAGGTTATTAAATCTGTCATTTGGTCCGGATTCCTCGATTCTCTCAAATATTTCTTCCTTATCGTGTGCACGTTGTAAATTGAACTCTGAAAATTTTTGTACTATCACGCGATCTCTTTCTTCCTGTTCTCTATCCTGTTCCTTTTGTCTAATTTCTATCGAAATTAATCTATTATTGTGAGCATTCACAATAATACTTCTTCTCTGATTTCTTTCTTTAATTCATCTTTCATATTTTTGAAACATGTCCCTCTTCGTGAATCTAACCGTGTTTCCATAGTTCCCATATCAGTTCTAATTGTTCCTATCTCTGTTTTAATTGTTCCTATTTGTGATCCCAGTGAGTCTAACCATGATCCCATTGTTCCCATATGTGATCCCAAATTTAATATAGCACCCATCAACTGCTCCATGTTAATTGGTTCGAAATTCTTTTCACCCCTAACATTTCCCGCAAAACCAACTTCTTTCGTCATAGCTGTAAAGCTATCTGTGTTCGATACTATTTCAGAATCCTCTATCGTTAATCTCGTATTCTGTGAATTTTCTGATTGAGAAAAATTTTGAAATGGTTGCGGACTATTTTCCCGACTTATTAAATTGTTTTCCACTTCATTATTCATCATACTGTTCTCCTGTGTTGGCGAGTTCGCCATGTTAACAATTCCGTCATTCTCACTACCGATCATTTTTGCCTATTTCATCGATCGCGTAATCATTTACAAAACATACAAAACTCGTCACTGTACGAAAATTACACACAATGACACTTTATCACCAACAATATCATTCACACGAAATGCTTCCCTCAAACACGATTAACGAACAATTGAAATAATTGCACTAAATTGTCAAACCTGTAGACAAGACAACAAAAATTAAATTCTGAAAAAGAAAAAAAATACCATTAGAAGAATGACAATTACCAAATCTACACATTCAATATAGACTACAATTACTAAACTACAAATTACTACAACAATACTACTGTCTACTATTTTTACAATCAGAAGAATTCCAAGGGACGATCCTGGCAGGGTCGCCACGTGCATGGGGGCTTAATTATATAAATATCAAATGCAAATACTTTTAATTTTTTAGTAGTTGTCTGTCCGATTACGAAGTCTCGTAAACGGTTGGCCCTGAGTAGTTTTAGTACGCAATCTGACTGCATAGAATAACAACAAAGAATGAAAGAAAATTTCCGTTAACACAATTAATTAATTAAGTCCCCAGCAACTATAAAACGTACGAAACCAAAGCACAAGTGTAACTGTTCTGTGTGTGGAAGTGTGATTCAGCGTACACATCTGGCACGGTTCTTCTTCAATAAGACAAGACATTTTAAATACCATTTATACTGAAGTAATTAAAAAAAATACTATAATTGAGTAACGAAACCAGAATTACACTCTAATACAAGAACACAAGCCAGATGCTTTGTTGACTGAACCTGTAATGACGCATTATTTAAGACATTGAAATAATAAAAAAAAATGGAATTTTTTTTACCTTCATATATATTGACGAAAAGCACTCTGATCATTACAATATCTCCATTCGAACAACATCTGCTATCTAGCCCATCAAACAACTGCATAAAACATGGAACAAGCACTCCCTACCTCAACATCTCAACACTGACTGACTACTACTACTTCTCAACAAGCACTGGCTACTGCCACATCTCGACAAGCACTGCCAGTGGAGGCGGCGGAATAAAACTCTTTGACGCAATCTCTGGCGCTGTGGCTCAGTGTAGCCACCTTTCAATGTTGTCGGAATGAAGGGTAGAGCCACGGGCCGTAACACATCTGAAATGTAACGTCCACTGTTCAAAGTGCCGTCAATGCGAACAAGAGGTGACCGAGACGTGTGACCAATGGCACCCCATACCATCACGCCGGGTGATACGCCAGTATGGCGATGACGAATACACGCTTCCATTGTGCGTTCACGGCGATGTCGCCAAACACGGATGCGACCATCATGATGCTGTAAACAGAACCCGGATTCATCCGACAAAATGACGTTTTGCCATTCGTGCACCCAGGTTCGTCGTTGAGTACACCATCGCAGGCGCTCCTGTATGTGATGCAGCGTCAAGGGTAACCGCAACCATGGTCTCCGAGCTGACAGTCCATGCTGCTGCAAACGTCGTCGAACTGTTCGTGCAGATGGTTGTTGTCTTGCAAACGTCCCCATCTGTTGACTCAGGGATCGAGACGTGGCTGCACGATCCGTTAGAGCCATGCGGATAAGATGCCTCTCATCTCGACTGCTAGTGATACGAGGCCGTTGGGATCCAGCACGGCGTTCCGCATTGCCCTCCTGAACCCACCGTTTCCATATTCCGTCAACAGTCATTGGATCCCGACCAACGCGAGCAGCAATGTCACAATACGATAAACCGCAATCGCGATAGGCTACAATCCGACCTTTAGCAAAGTTGCAAACGTGACGGCACGCATTTATCCCCCTTACACGAGGCATCACAACAACGTTTCACCAGGCATCGCCGGTCAACTGCTGTTTGTGTATGAGAAATCGGTTGGAAACTTTCCTCATGTCAGCACGTTGTAGGTGTCACCACCGGCGCCAACCTTGTGTGAATGCTCTGAAAAGCTAATCATTTGCATATCACAGCATCTTCTTCCTGTCGGTTAAATTTCGTGCCTGTAGCACATCGTCTTCGTCGTGTAGCAATTTTAATGGCCAGTAGTGTATTTAGGCCTTTGTAGATTTGCAATTTCTTTCGCGGTACTCATTCGCAATTCGTATCTAATGCTGAATGCGGATAATGCTACCGTTCCGTGAAGTATCACTTCACCTCATCGCACTCATTCCAAGTTTTCCGCCGATTGTCAGTCTGAAACTCTGCTGCCAGCTTGTTGCGTTGCTCGTCTAGAATGTTCGTTTTTGCGTTTCGCTGCTACAGTGCCTAGCAGAATCGTCTTGCCCTCCCCTCACCGCTACCCCCAAAAATGTCTGAAAGTAAGAAGTAAAATATATTAGAGAAAGACCTGACGCACCTCATTTGCTGTTATTTCTTACTTTTAAAAATATCATTTTACAAAAGATTTGACCTTTATTTTTCAATTTTTTTAAATTTTCAAATTATGTACATAAGCATGATCCTGTCCTCGAAATGTCCCGAATTTAGTATTTGACTGGAAGCACACCATTTTGACTATTAAATGTCACACCTATGTAACTTTTTATGCGTAAAGTAGCTAAGACTTGAAAAGTGAACTTCTTCACACTTCATTTACATAGATAGCAGCAACGTTTGCGAAGTATTTCAAATTTCCCTCAAATCAGTAATTAAGTTTTTCCTTATTATCTGATGACTTTCAAGCAATTACATATTATTTTTGCACTCCGTGCTGGTCAATCTGATACGCCATTTGTCCATTTCCCACTATTCGTTAGGCTACGAAAATTCTGACAATAATTTTCCCTCAAACCACAAAGAAATTATTTCTTAATTACCCCCATTAATTTCGAGCAACCAAACCTTGCTTCGCAAAACTAGATCTCTCGTTGATCAACCTGATATTCCATTTTCCCACTCCCGCTCTTGGTTTGGCTATGAAAATTCGAAAATTCGGACGAAAACTTGTGTAATTTACAGCGACTCCACCATAATAGTCAATATATAGTAAAATATTCCCGGCGTCTTTACATGCAACATGAAGATATACACATGATAACATAATAATTCGCCCATTTACATTCCAAACTGTATATAGTATTTGCTAAGGGTTTGTGGTGAGCAGAGTGAAGATGGCGCGAATAGATTCCATAGATCGAAAACGGAAAATCGCTGGAACAGCAGAGTTCTGCTGCTCAGACTGAGATATTGCTAATGTACAACAAGCTAACACGTAACATCATATCAAAAGACGATGGAAAACGGCTCACACTTCTAGTGTAAGCTAGATGCATTGCTCACCAACTATAGTTTTAAGACTACATGAATCACTGGATAGTGCACATGTTATGTTTGAAATGTCTTCCCAGGTCAAGTATTGGATACACGTCCAGGCTGAACATCATACAAGAATGTAATAATATACAGTTCATGCTTACCCGTAAGTGTCGCTTTTCGTTCCTCACGCACAGCAAAACATCAGTTTATGATCGTCGATTGATAAGAGAGATGTTTTTACTTCCATCTTCTCGAAATGCTCATATTATTTGACTGACTAGAGATTAATTGCAGCCGGCCGCTGTGACCGAGCGGTTCTAGGCGCTTCAGTCCGGAACCGCGCTGCTGTTAGGTCGTAGGTTCGAATCCTGTCTCGGGCATGGATGTATGTGATGTCCTTAGGTTAGTTAGGTTTAAGTGGTACTAAGTCTAGGGGACTGATAACCTCAGATGTTAAGTTCCATAGTGCTTAGAGCCATTTGATCCATTTTGATTAATTGCATGGGTTTATCTGACACATGCTAATAAAGGCGTTAGTCTTAATAAGAGCTAAGGCTTCATAACACTGTGAATTTGTTTTTCCTTTTAATGGTGCAATACAAAAGACCCTGTCGCAATTATTTTCGTGAAAAGTATTGCATCTAGTCTGAGTTGTTACGTATCCCTTAACGTTCGCCGTTTTGAAGTTTACGGAACTTCAGGAGCGTGTTGTATGTTTGCATATTTGTCACCTTCACTACATGTGGTTATGGAATAACCGTCCGAACCAACAGAATGGTCGAACACTGTGGTGGCCCCGACCTCCTGTTGGCAACATACCCAATTGGCATTCATTGACGCTCCCATTATGTCAGATACGATCTTGTTCGGGGTCGCCAAGGACGGCATCGCGTCTACACAACACATGTTTTGGATACAGCGTAACGTGAACAGTTGGGAACTGCCACTTCTACACGTAACCTCAGCGATAAACGTTTAGCACGAAAGAACTGTATGAGAGAAAGCACACACCATTAGCGATCTTGAAAGTTTTATATCAGTGTATATAACAGGCATAAACTTGGAAATGCAAACTATTTATAACAAATCGGAAAGGGCTTATGCCATTGACTGAATTACTTGTGACTAAGGGCTTTAAGTGCTGTGAAAACTTACTGAAACTAACTAGTTCATATAGGCAGTGAGGAATGACACAGTGGCAGAACGCTGTACCCAGTCTGCCACGTTCTCTCAGCTCACATTATTCAACATCATCAACCATTAGGCAGGCGATTGTGAAAAAAATACCCTGCATGTTCGCTTTTTACGTGTAGGACACCGTCGTGGCTGGAGTAGCCAAGACTATGACTCACCTAGCTTCAACCCATCACCTCCTCACTCTGCCACACACAACTGTAACGAAAAGGAAGGAAGATTAGAATTTAACTTCTTGTCGGCGCCGAGGCCATTAGAGACAGAGAACATGCCGTCATTTGCATGGAGCGATTTAGGAAATTCACGAAAAACCTAAATCCAGGATGCTGCACACTGCCCCGCTTTGCTCTGTAACTGCAACAAAAAGGCCGACCAAATACTCTGCCGTGGGCTGCATGGGTCCCTCTGACCGTGTTATGATGTTCGTAATCCACGTTACAAAACAGCTAAAGCTGTCACGTAATTCTAGTTGCAGTTTGCCTGTCTAACAGCTTCCAGGGACAACAAAAACTTGGTTTTCATATTTCATATACGAGAGTTGGAATTTAAATAGTGGCAACTATTTATTGATAAACGATACAAAAGAGTTAAATGTTTGCACCTGTTACTGTCCTTCAAAGTGGTCACCTGCGTTGTGTAGAACCCGTTGCCAGCGATGTATAAGGCGTAGTATACCGTTAGCAGAGCCTGTTCTGTTGATGGTGTGAATGGAGAGGTCTATAGTTATTTCACGTGTACGACTGTGATGGTGTTATCCTAACGCATTACGTTCCTCCACGACAGACCGTCAATGCACAGTATTACTGTTCGTTTCTCGAGCATCACCTGCGACCAGCTTTGCGAAAGAAGCGTCGGCACTTCCTTCGCAACCCACCCATCATTTTGCACAACAATGCGCGGACGCGTACAGCCCAAGTTGTGGCTGCTCTGTTCGGGCAATGGGACTGGGAAGTACTGTACCATCCACCATATTCTCCGGACTTAAGTCCTTGGCTTTGATTTGATTCCAAAGATGAAGGAACCACTTCGTCGCATCCACTTCAGAACTGTTCCAGAGATTCGACAGGCAGTACACCGCTCCATTCGCACTATCAACAGAACAGGCTCTGCTAACGTATACTACGCCTTCCACATCGCTACCAACGGGTTCTACACGAAGCTGGTGACTACTTTGAAGGACAGTAACAGGTGCGAACATGTAACTCTTTTATATCGGTTGTGAATAAATAGTTACCGCTATTTAAGCTTCAACCCTCGTAATTATTGACCGAAACCAAAATTTTAAAATTCCGTCATAATTTACTCATTGAAAAGCACAATCTTGCTTTTAAAGACTTAACACAAGAATATTAGAAACTGTGTATCTACATAAACGTGTACAAACATACTCTGCAAGCCATCGTACGGTATGTGGCGGAGGGTACCCTGTGCCAGTGTTAGTCGTTTCCTTTTCTGTTCCACTCGCAGACAGAGCGAGGGAAAAACGGCTATCTATATTCCTCCGTATGAGACATAATTTTTCGTATCTTATCTTTATGTGAACCTGACGCGAAATATGTTGGTGGCAGTAGAATCGCTTCGCCCCTCGAAAAGAACTTCCAGGGATTCCCATCTGAGTTCCCGAAGCAACTTTGTTAAGACTTGCTTGTTGTTCGAAACTATCAGTGACAAACCTAGCAACCCGCCTCTGAATTTCTTCCATGTCTTCCTTTAATCCGCCCTGGTGCAGTTACCGTTTTTATATGTCTTGAGGCAGAATAATTCGTCCCATGCGAATTACGCCTACAGTACTCATACAGTATTTGAGAATGAGAGCTTTTAGCGACTTTCAGCAAACTACACACGTAATGTGAAACCTTTTCGTATCCTTGTATTGCTGACTTCCCACCACAAAATACTAACAGGGAACGGCGTTCTCGCTTACTACATTTTCGTTGCTCATGCAGCAAATCTTCATCATAATACCTTTATTACCAACTCTATCCGCAACACTTTCTGTAGACTGCTGAGGAGAGAAGACAACCGCGTGTAACTGACATTTCAAATTGAATACTCCACAAAAGACATCTGCCTGCAGCGCCACGTAAGCTGCGCAATTTCTCTAGGCCAAACAATACAGAAACTGTATACAGTAAATGTTTGCAGACGTATAGTGTGGCTTATACGACGCTTGTTGACCGATTTTTGAGTATTTTTCGTCAATCTGGGACCCTTGCCGGGTAGGAGTAATGTAATACACAGAAAAAATCCAAAGAAAAGTAGCGCGTTTGGTCACGGGATCGTTTAGTCGGCGAGAGAGCACAGGAGAGATGTTCAACAAACTCCAGTGGCAGGCGCTACAAGAGAAGTTTACAAGGCGTTTGTTCGACCGATTCTTGAGTATTAGTCATCAATCTGGGACCCCTACCAGGTACGACTGTTTAGAAAAGATCCAATTAAGAGCAGCGCATTTCGTTGCGGGATCGTTCAGTCGGCTAGACAGCGTTATAGAGATGCTAAACAAACTCCGGTGGCAGAAGCAACAAGAGAGGTGTTGTGCGTCACGGAGAGGTTTAGTGTTGGTTCAAATGGCTCTAAGCACTATGGGACTTAGCATCTGCGGTCATCAGTCCCCTAGACTTAGAACTACTTAAACCTAACTAACCTAAGGACATCACACACATCCGCGCCCGAGGCAGGATTCGAACCTGCGACCGTAGCGGTCACGCAGTTCCAGACTGAAGCGCCTAGAACCGCTGGGCCACAACGGCCGGCTTTAGTGTTGATATTTCGAGAGAATGTCTTCCGGGAAGAGTCGGACAACGTCTTCCCGCGTACATCTCGTGAAATGACCACAACGAGAAAATTCCAGAAACTAGAGCTAATGCAGACGCCTACCAACTAACATCCTTTCCACGCGCCATTCGCAAGTGGAACAGGCAAGGGGAGATCAATTAGTGGTACCAGAAGTATCTTCCGTCACCACCTCTAGGTGGCTTGCGGAGTATTGATGTAGATGTAGCTGTAGACTAGTCACGATTTCGCCTCTTTTTAATGATGCTTCAGGTCGAGTGCACCGCCTGCCCAATGAGGCGTTTAACTCGCAAGGTCTGCAGGAATTAAATCAGACCACAGACAGTTCTGTGATATTTTTTTGGAGCGAGTGGGGCGTTTTTATCGCCCCGCGACTTGGTCCTGCTCACTCACATTACCGTGAACGTGAAACAGGATGTTTACTTTAACATTCTAGAATACCCTTTCTTCTACATTTTCATGCTGAGTATGCTACGGACACCGTCGTCTTCCAAGGTGACAACAGCCCTGTTCACAGGGCTCCCTGTCGCCCTTCACATCGTGATTGGTCTACTAAATCATCAGATCTTATTCCCATAGAAAATGTCTTGATCTGTTTAGAACTGCGGGTAATACGTAGCAATCAACATCCACACAATTTGCCGTTTCTACAAGATCCATCAATGACTGGTTTCAGACCAATATGACATATCTGAACAACTTGTGGTCTCCCTTCGTAGCCGAATTCAGACCACTATCAAGGTCAGAAGTGCTATTACGAGGTATGAGCAATAAGTAATACAACACTTTTTCCTGAAAGCAACTTAGTTTTATTCGGGATACTAATACACCATGTTGTTTCACACTCTTTCGGCTACAAAAACCTATTTCTCAACATAATCTCCATTCATTGCGACGGTCTTACATGACCTTGCAGGGAGGGCCTGTTTGTCCTCATGTTACCACTCTACTGGTCGACGTCGGAGCCAACGTCTTGCTGCATCGATAACCTCCCCACCATCCACGTGCTGCTTTCCGCTGAGTGTATCCTTCATTGGGCCAAACATATGAAAGTCGGAAGGTGCGATATCCGGACTATAAGGCGGATGAGGAAGAACCGTCGAATGAAGTTTTGTCAGCTCCTCTCGGGTGTGCAGACTTGTGTGAGGGTTTGCATTGTCATGGAGAAGGAGAAGTTCACAGATCTGAATTGTACCACAAGAGAGGATATCAACTGGAATTACTCCTTCAGAGTCCCAGAAGCTCGCCATGATTTCACCGGCCGAGGATGCGACTTGAAACTTTTTCTTCGGAGAAGAGGTCGTTTGGCGCCACTCCATAGGTAGCCGTTTGGTTTCCAGTTCGAAATGATGAAGCCATGTTTCATCACATGTGACTATGATCGATAAAAAACTGACGACATCGGCCTCGTAACGCGCAAGCAATTCCGCACGGAAGGTCCTACGTTGCTCATTATCTTCTGTTAGGCGGTGAGAAATGCAACGACTCCAAATGGTAGACGAGTGTGTCCGCACCACCAACACAGACGTACTGACGTGCAGCGGGTTGTTTGATTCTGATCCGTCAATCACTTCGAATAAGAGTGTCTGCACGTCCCAACATTGCAGGAGTCACAGCTGCGTGCGGCCGGCCGGAACGCGGGAGATCGGACAGGTTTACGCGACCTTCTTACGATGATCACAGACCAACGACTTGTAGTGCTTTTGTTCACTCCAAGGTCTCCGCAGAACTTCTGTAAGCGCCTATGAATACTTGCACTGCTCTGATTTTCCTCCAAAAGAAACTCAATGACAGCCCTCAACTTGGGGTGCACCTGCGTTGTAGGCTACGTTTAGCGACGCCAGCAATCGGTACTTCATGAAACTATAGGGGCTGAAGCGGGAATATTCCACGATGTCCCAAACCAAATTCCGAATTTTTTCAACCGAAATTGGCAGAGAAAAAGAAAGTTGCATTACTTACTGAACGCTCCTCGTAGATAGCATTAACATCCTCTTCTGAGAGTGCAAATGTATTGTCCGAGTGCTTATATTCGTCTAGTATCGTTACAGAATTTGTTAGCAGATGTACCGAAAAAAACTACATGCATTCATTAAAACTAGCATCCACATGGACTTCTTTTTCATATATGCACTGCCTGACAAAAAAGAAAAGTAAAGGACCCATATCATACAATCGAATGTCACTGGAACGTCATAGACGTAAACAACATCGGTGAGTACGTAAATATTAGAATTAAATTTCTCTGTAAGAGATAGAATGGCCCTAGAGTGCATTAGTGTTGTTAGTGTTTAGCATTGATACTAGGGATGGTGGGGTACATAGCAGGCTTTTTGACGCATATATAAAACAATATTGTTCCTGGAAATTTTTGTTCATCGAATTAGTAAGTTATGTAATTTCCACTTTTTTGAATAGTGACGAATATAAGTGAAATTATAGTTGGTGGCAGGGGTAAAATATAGGGACTGGAAGGCTATTTACAACTTGTACAGAAACCAGAAGGCGGTTATAAGAGTCGAGGGGCATGAAAGGGAAACAGTGGTTGGGAAGGGAGTGAGACAGGATTGTAGCCTATCCTCGGTGTTATTCAATCTGTATATTGAGCAAGCAGTAAAGGAAACAAAAGAAAAATTCGGAGTAGGAATTAAAATCCATGGTGAAGAAATAAAAACTTTGAGGTTCACTGAAGACGTTGTAATTCTGTCAGACAGCGAAGGACCTGAAAGAGCAGCTGAACAGAATGGACAGTGTCTTGAAAGGAGCGTATAAGATGAAAATCAACAAAAGCAAAACGAGGATAATGGAATGTAGTCGAATTAAGTAAGGTGATGCTGAGGGAATTAGATTAGGAAATGAGACGCTTAAAGCAGTAAAGGAGTTTTGCTATTTGGGGAGCAAAATAACTGATGATGGTCGAAGTAGAGAGGATATAAAATGTAAACTGGCAATGGCAAGGAAAGCGTTTCTGAGGAAGAGAAATTTGTTAACATGGAGTATAGATTTAAGTGTCAGGAAGTCTTTTCTGAAAGTATCTGTATGGAGTGTGGCCATGTATGGAAGTAAAACCTGGACGATAAATAGTTTGGACAAGAAGAGAATAGAAGCTTTCGAAATGTGGTGCGACAGAAGAATGCTGAAGATTAGGTGGGTAGATTACATAACTAATGAGGAGGAATTGAATAGAATTAGGGAGAAGAGAAATTTGTGGCACACCTTGACTAGAAGAGGGGATCTGTTGGTAGGACATGTTCTGAGGCATCAAGGGATCACCAATTTAGTAGTGGAGGGCAGCGTGGAGGGTAAAAATCGTAGAGGGAGACCAAGAGACTAAGCAGATTCAGAAGGATGTAGGTTACAGTAGGTGCTGGGAGATGAAAAAGCTTGCACACGATAGAGTACCATGGAGAGCTGCATCAAACCAGTCTCTGGACTGAAAACCACAACAACAACATATTTTTTATGACTGCAGAGTTCTCGGAAACACATTACAGTGTGCAAAAAAGTATGACTTTTCAAAACCCTATGATTATTTCCTGTTGCGGCTTACAAGTTTGAAATTTGGCTCAAAGATGCCTACAACATTCCTCTGTAATGGTGGAAAAGTGTGGCGACCTGCGACGTTACCCTCGGGGTTGGTGACGCTTCAGACAGCAAGATGTCGACATATTCAGAGAAAAGGCCAGAGCTCAGAAGTTCATGTGAGGTGTGTGGTGGAGTAATGATATCACATTGGCACCAGACTTCACCACAATTCAGCCTCCGTGAACGAGGAGGTCGCCACGCCTCCTCTTACCCACATGTCGCACTTTCTTTTGAGCCTCTGCGATGGAGGGGAGAATCGCGACCCCCCCTCCCCGCCCCCACGGATTTCTTACGGCTAGCCAAGGAAAATATTTCACACACACCGCCGCTCAGAATCGACAAGAAAAGCCCTCAAGATGGTGGCATAAAGGTCGTCAATGAAAACGCCCCTTTTCCTTCGGCCATTCACTCTTACATATTTCGCGGTCGAAAACGACAGCTGGCAGTGCGATGAACAACAGGGCGGCATTGTAGACAAACTTAAACCCTGCTGACGCGCTCTGGACGATTCAAATCTTCTGTAAGGACATCGAGGGCCTGCAGCCGAAGTTAACGTGATCTGACACCTCTGAAGTATAGTGGGACCGCAATTTTTGCTGTGGTATACTGCGTAGAACTAACGGGGACCGTTCAAAACCAGTCGACGAAATCTGAACGAGATCCGAAGAAGTAAATGGTGTTTATGCTTTTTTAGGCCTCCTGGTTAGCGCCCTACTGTGGCGTGATCACAGAGCGGTGCAACATTGACGTGTGTGTGAATAAAACGGCAAAAGTTCCTCTAAGACCACCAGTTCGGCAACACCCTCGGTGCCATGCACGCAACTTGGTAGAGCACGTTAAAAATGTATCTTTCAGGTACTTCGACACCCATTAAGATGAGTAGTGCCTCGTGGCTGCTGTAATGCCTGAGGGCAGGCAGCGTTTTCGACACCTCTTAGCCATTTTATTCACACACATGCTAGTGTCGCATCCCTGCCTGGGGACGCCACAGCACGGCGCGAAACAGGATGGCTAAAGAAGCAGAAATACCCTTTGCTGCTTCGGATCACGTTCAGATTTCGGCGAATGGTTTTGAACGGTTCCTAGTGCTTCCAACCTGTATACCAGAGAAAACGTTGCCATCGCATTACACTCGGAAGGGTTCGGATCACGTTCAATGATGTTGGAGCTCCACAATGTTCTCAGAATAGGGTTGAATCGTTTGACGGTATCAGGAGTGTGGATCGGAAGGGGTGGTTTCACGGACGCCCTTTATGTCCCTCCCTGAGGCATTTTCGTGTTGATCCCGAGCGGCAGTGTGTGTGAAATGTTTTGCTCGGCCACCAACAAGAAAACCGCGTGATTTCAACGTTGTGTGGTTCAGACCTTCATGGCAGAGCCGTCGAGAGAAGGATTGAAATGTGAGTAAGAGAGAGTGACGGCCTTTCCATCGCGCGACACGTCCGCGGTGGAGCTGGACACAATTTTGGCGCAATTTGGAACCAATGTGATATCACTAACCCACCTTACACCTCACATAAACTTCTTAGCTGTAGCCTTCCTTTCGCATGTGTCGACACCTCCCCCGTTTGAAGGATCTCCGAGCCTGATGGTGACGTCGTGGGGCGCCGCTCTTTTCCGCCATTACAGAAGAAGATGTGAGCCAAACTTCAAACGTATGAGTCTCATTGGGAGGCAGTTACAGGGTTTCGAAAAACTGATACTGTTTTGGGCAGTATAGAAACAAAAGTTCGAAAATAGATTCAATAACTTTAAAATATGCCACGTCGTAAGGCTTGTACATATTTAGCTTTTACATCAAAATTAATTGCTCCTGAAGTGCAATTTTGGAATATAATGATGATTCTTAACAATGAAGTTCTGTTTACCGCATTCTAAATTATATTTGTGAAAATTTCATGTCCATTTGGCATTGGCTAAGAATTAAATGAAAAAAAGAAAACCAGATTACGTTTTGTACGCATTCATACCATATTTTGAGTCTAGGTATTGTAAAATGAAATCTGTAGGACAATTAAGTTTCATAGCATAAAATTATCACACAAAAACATACAAAAATGTTATTACGTTGTGGATAAATTTGGAGAGAGTTAACATTTCGTAAATGACTCTCATAATTTGCAGCCGGATACAATTACCAAAAAGATAGTAGATTGACAAACTTCGGTTGATCCAGGAAGTTGCCGTAATCCTTGGTCTGTTACACACATATATACACTAAAGCATCAAAGATACTGGTATAGGCATGCCTGTTCAAATACAAAGATATATAAATAGGCAGAATACGATGCTGCGGTCGGCAACGCCTATATAAGACAACAAGTGTCTGCCGCAGCGTCAGCCGCAGTTGTTAGATAGGTTACTGCTGCTACAACGGCATGTTATCAAGATTTAAGTGAGTTTGAACGTGGTGTGATAGTCGGAGCACGAGCATTAAGACGCAGCATCTCAGAGACAGCGATGAAGTGGAGATTTTTCCGTATTGCCATTTCACGAGTGTACCCTGAATATCAGGAATCTGGTAAAACATCAAATCTCCGACATCGCAGCTGCCGGAAAAAGGCCCTGCAAGAACGAGACCAACGACGAGTGAAGAGAATCATTCAGCGTGACAGCAATGTAGCCGTTCCGCAAATTTCTGCAGATTTCAATGCTGGGCCATCAACAAGTGTCAGCGTACCAACCATTCAATGAACATCATCGATATGGGCTTTCGGAGCCTCGGAGCCGAAGGCCCACTCGTGTACCCTTGATGACTGCGCGACCAAGGCTTTACGTCTCGCCTGGGCCCGTCAACACGCATTGCACTGTTGATGACTGGAAACATGTTGGCTGGTCGGACGAGTCTCGTTTCAAATTGAATCGAGCGGATGGACGTGTACGGGTATGAGACAACCTCATGAATCCATGGACCCTGCATGTCAGCAAGGGACTGCTCAACCTGGTGGAGGCTCTGTAATGGTGTGGGGCATGTGCAGTTGGAGTGATATGGGACCCCTGATACATCTAGATACGACTCCGACAGGTGATACGTACGTAAGCATCCGCCTGATCGCCTGGATCCATTCACGTCCACTCTGCTTTCCAGCAGGACAATGTGACACCCCCTTACGTCCAGAATTGCTACAAAGTGGCTCCAGGAACACTCTTCTGAGTTTAAACATTTCCGCTCGCCACCAAAGTCCCCAGACATGAACGTTATTGAGCATACCTCGGGTGCCATGCCGACCGCTGTGGCCACGCGGTTCTAGGCGCTGCAGTCCGGAACTGCGCGACTGCTACGGTCGCAGGTTCGAATCCTGCCCTGGGCATGGATGTGTGTGATGTCCTTAGGTTAGTTAGGTTTAAGTAGTTCTAAGTTCTAGGGGACTGATGATCTCAGATGTTAAGTCCCATAGTGCTCAGAGCCATTTGAACCATTTTGGGATGCCTTGCAAAGTGCTGTTCAGAAGAGACGTCCACCCCCCTCCCTCCCCTCGTACTCTTACGCATTTATGGACAGCCCTGCAGAAGTCATGGTGTCAATTCCCGCCAGCACCCCTTCAGACATTAGTCGAGTCCATGCCCCGCCGTGTTGCGGCACTTCTGCGTGCTCGCGGGGGCCTTACACAATATTAGGAAGTTGTACCAGTTTCTTTGGCTCTTCAAGTGTACATGTTACTTGGCAGAAGTTCAGAAACCATTTAGAAGTCTCTGTGACGGTCGGGAGAGACGGCGCCAAGCAAGGAGCCCGTATTTGTAACCTTCAGGACTTGACGTTCCCTGTTTCTGAATGTTCACCCCACTATTCGGTATTTGCATCGGAGAGTAACGCTATGTGCGCTGTTGGCTCGGCAGAAGCTTCTGGTCCGGCTACGTGCGCTGGGAGCTGGAAGAAGGCGTTCCCTAAAAGAGCATTGCGCAGCCGCTGAAGCACCGGCTCACGGCCGACCGGTGTTTGTGTGTGTGTGTGTGTGTGTGTTGTGTTGTGGCGGGGAAGCGTGGCCGGTATATTTAGCGCCTCGCTCCCACCGCCCGCTACCTCATTCGGTCGTGGGAGGGACGGCGACGGCATGCGGCCGAGAATAATTGGCACCTACTCCGAGCCCCTCAGAGTTATTGGGCATGGCTTGGCAGGTGCGTCTCAGCGAGAGTGGGATTTGTTTCACGATAAATACGGATAACTGATAACGAATGCGTTAGTAAAGATATTCAGCACATGCCGAATGTGTGTCCAAATTTTTCGGTAACATCTGTCAGTAAATCTGATTAACCCTCAGATCTTGAACTTCATTTTATCGTCTTTCATTCCCTACTCATTACAGTAAAAAACGGTCAAATGCCTCTAAGCATTATGGGACTTAACATCTGAGGTCATCAGTCCCCTAGACTTAAAATTACTTAAACCTAACTAACCTAAGGACAGCATACACACATCCATGCCCGAGGCAGGACTCGAACCTGCAACCGTAGCAGCAGCTCGGTTCCGGACTGAAGCGCCTAGAACCGCCCGGCCACAGTCATTAGAGTAAGGCAGGCTGTTGTAGAACTTCGTTGTCTTCAAATGTCCGAGCAGGCAGAGAATAGGATGGAGGTATTCACAATTCTGAATTATTCGGAGTGGATTACTTTTGAATACACCGTGGGAGTGAACAGCGATCAATGTTGTTACAAATGTTTACTATCAAAAACAGTCTTGATCGCAATTTATTTATTCCGGCGACCGGTTTCGACCACTACTGTTGTCATCTACAGACCAATGACTAAGAACATCCTTCTGGTGGTAAATCACTACTCAAGTAGTGAGTACTCAAGCAGTGATTTACCACTGGTAATTCTGGTGGTAAATCACTACTCAAGTAGTGAGTACTCAAGCAGTGATTTACCACCAGAAGGAATTTCTTACTCATTGGTCTGAAGATGACCATAGCAGTGGTCGAAACCGGTCACCGGAATAAATAAATTGTAATCAAGACTGTTCTTGATAGTAAATATTCGGAGTGGATTTACAGTTACTGCGATCGTCTAATAACCAAGGGAAAAGTCTCAAAAACCCTGGACGGAACCGGGGGATCGGATCTGTTTGATGTTATTCCTGTGACAATGCTATCCATTATCACTGTAGACAAAAATTAAAGACGTGTGCAAATGCGTTTGCTTGTGTGTGTGTGTGTGTGTGTGTGTGTGTGTGTGTGTGTGTGTGTGTTAATTATGAAAATCAGATTCGCTTGTAAAGGAAAATGCGTATTCCGCCAGTGCAAAACATTTCGAGAGTGTAATAATAAACAATACTGGAAAGTGAAAGTTTTAATGGTTCATGTGTTTTACATAGTGTCCCCCGCGCAACCCTCCCTTGAGTACAACGCACAGAACGTTCACACAACCATGTGAAACAGTCAGAAAAGTCCATTTTTGTGATGTTGTTCAACTCACGCTTCACATTGGCTTGAATGTCGGCTATGTCGTCAAAGTGTTTACCCTTCATGTGAATGTCTGCTGCACTTTGTCGTTTTGTGATAGGTTTATTGACAAAACCAAGTCTCAACATCCGTAATAATTATTTCCAGAAAAGAATTGTCCTCGCCTTGCATTTCAGTCAAGTCGCGGTATGCGTCGCTGTGTTATCGTCGTGGAGGTGTGTGGGACAAACTTTACGCACACTTTTCTCTTCCTCAAAATATTCTGAAAAAGTCTTGAACACTTGATTTATAGAAGTTTGTCATTGCGATTTGTAATACAAAGGCCTAGACACATTACCGCTGCACGTCCACTACTTAACACTGCCTGCTCACAACTGACTTCTCGAATGCACCTTTGTTGTTTACAGTTGTTACTTCAAGCTGTCACCGGAGTTACTGTGCTGAAGTCGCTTACATGCCACAAAGAAACTGAGTCTAGGAACTTTTCGGACTGGCTAGCGCATGTGGTTTCCTTGTGTATGTGGCTTCTATAGATCAGTTAGCGAAGCCCCTTCATATGCTCGATGATCCATTATGTGCCGTATTTGGAGAGAACAGTTCAGTCGTATTTTTAACAATCAATAACATTTTTTGTCTACACGCTTAAGAAACAGAAAATGTTTTTATGGCACTAGTCAGCTGCAGCAGCATCTCTCGTAACGTCTCACGATTCGTCTCAAACGTTAACAGTAATAATACCAACGCGGTACTATGACCAGTACCAGCAGAATCTTAAATTCTAGTGGAATCAAACAACCGAAAATCCAGGATGGAGTAATGGTAATATTATGAAAAGGATAGTTGCTACTCACGATACTGCGGAGATGCTGAGTCACAACAAAAAGACCGTCAGATTGTTTCGCCGAAAGGTTTGATTGAGAGTCTTTTTGTTGCGCCTGTCTGCGACTCACCATCTCCGTTACACGGTGAATAGCAACTGTTCTTTCAATAATATTGTCATAAATTCTAAGTGGAACGTACACAGAGTCGACAAAAATCATGCGATAGCGATATACAGGGTGTTACAAAAAGGTACGGCCAAACTTTCAGGAAACATTCCTCACACACAAACAAAGAAAAGATGTTATGTGGACATGTGTCCGGAAACGCTTAATATCCATGTTAGAGCTCATTTTAGTTTCGTCAGTATGTGATCAAATTGTAAATTTTCACAATCAACATGTGTGGGCTGACGAGAATCCGCACGCAATTGTGCAGTCACGTCATCAACACAGATTTTCTGTGAACTTTTGGGCAGGCATTGTTGGTGATGTCTTGATTGGGCCCCATGTTCTTCCACCTACGCTCAATGGAGCACGTTATCACGATTTCATACGGAATACTCTACCCGCGCTGCTAGAACATGTGCCTTTACAAGTACGACACAACATGTGGTTCATGCACGATGGAGCTCCTGCACATTTCAGTCGAAGTGTTCGTACGCTTCTCAACTACAGATTCGGTGACCGATGGATTGGTAGAGGCGGACCAATTCCATGGCCTCCACGCTCTCCTGACCTCAACCCTCTTGACTTTCATTTATGTGGGCATTTGAAAGCGCTTGTCTACGCAACCCTGGTACCAAATTTAGAGACTCTTCGCGCTCGTATTGTGGACGGCTGTGATACAATACGCCATTCTCCAGGGCTGCATCAGCGCATCAGGGATTCCATGCGACGGAGGGTGGATGCATGTATCCTCGGTAACGGAGGACATTTTGAACATTTCCTGTAACAAAGTGTTTGAAGTCACGCTGGTACTTTCTGTTGCTGTGTGTTTCCATTCCATGATTAACGTGATTTGAAGAGAAGTAATAAAATGAGCTCTAACATGGAAAGTAAGCGTTTCCGGACACATGTCCACATAACATATTTTCTTTCTTTGTGTGTGAGGAATGTTTCCTGAAAGTTTGGCCGTACCTTTTTGTAACACCCTGTATATGTACTGATGGCGGTAGGATCGCGTATACAAGGTGTAAAACGGCAATGCATTGGCGGAGATCTCATTTGTACTCCGGTGATTCTTGTGAAAAGGTGTCCGACGTGATTATTGCGGCACGGCGAGTTATCGTACTTTGAACGGGGAATGGAGCTGGACGCATGGGGCATTCAGTTTCGGAAATCGTTAGGGAAATCAGTATGCCGAGATTCACTGCGTCAAGTGTGTGCCGAGAATACCACATTTCAGGCATTACCTCTCACCAAGGACAACGCAGTCGCCGACGGCCTTCACCTAAAGGCTGACAACAGCAGCGCTTGCTTAGAGTGGTCTGTGGTAATAGAGAAGCAACATTGCATGAAATAACCGCTGAAATCAATGTGGGACGTACGACAAACATATCTGTTAGACAGATGGGCCAAATTTGGCGTTAATTGGCTTTGGCAGCAAACGATGGACGCAAGTGTTTTTGGTAACAGCACTACATCGCCTGCAGCGCCTCTCCAAGGCTCGTGACCATATTGAGTGGACCCTACACTACTGGAAAACAGTGTGCTGGTCATATGAATCTCGACTTCAGTAGATAAGGGCTGATGGTAGAGTTCGAGTGTGGTGCAAACTCCACGAAACCATGCACCTAAGTTATCAACAAAGCGCTGTGCAAGCTGGTGGAGTCTCCATAATGATATAGTTCGTTTACCTGCAAGGGACAGTGTCTCTGGTCCAACTGAATCTATCACTGAATGGAAATGGTTATGTTCGGCTACTTGGAGACCGTCTGCAGCCATTCATGGACTTCCTGTCAGTGCGCTATGTTACCGGACCACAACTGTTCGTGATTGGTTTCATGTTCATACCACGTCGAGTTGCTACACTAAAGCGGGCAAAGGAGGTCCGACAGGATATTAAGAGGTATCCCACTACTCTTGTCGCCTCAGCGCATAGCGTAAGGTTAAGCTGGACGCCAAAACTGGTGCCATGCTTACCACTTGTCTCAGAACGGGCGGGCGCAGAACGCTTTAAACAACACTGTGAAAAAGGCCGCGTGTGAATTACCTAACCAAGGTTTCGCAATAGGAAGGAGACTTACGCTTATAAACTACAGATTAGACCATTCGCGCGTTTCGAACAGGTCCTAGGAATGGGGTTTCGTCTGATATTGTTCTAATCATCATTTCTGAAAATTACTTTGAGTAGTCAGAGAATCTGCTGGTAACTAAATTTTAGATTTAGTTGATGTACACGTATGTTACGGCATCAGTAATTACGGGTGTTCTGTGGAATGTTAATAAGGGAAGGAAAAAATGTCTGATTAACAAGTGCAACAATAAACAGATGGCAGATTTACTGAGCTGTCAGTAGTAAAAATTCATCTGACGCGGTTAGAATGTTGAGTATCAATGGATAAAATTCAATATCACAATCCAAATATAGCGGTTTAAAAAACTGTGTCACAAAGTTAACACGAAGTCAATGAGAACTTGTAACGCCGGAAATGCATATCCTCCTATTTCCATCTATTGTACTATTATTTTTTTTCCTTGTTTTGTTACCTCAAGATATGACATTTCTGTCTCTTTATATATTGTAATTGTTTTACTGTTTGTATATATATATATTTATGCACTCATGTCGATGTATAATTGGTTTGTTTCGTAAATATTATTTGTATTTTTACGCTGGGTCTTGCCTAGGGAAAACTGCTATCGAACGATTACATCGATGGGTCGTGTGAAGAATCAAAGTGTGTAGGATCTTTGGTAGTGTTAACTCTGCCGCGTGGAGCGCGGGCTGGGCAGTCGGAGTCTGGCTGGAGTAGCGAGTGGAGCAGGTGTGTTGTGTGACGCTCCCGCGAGTTGCCGCGCTTTCGGGGTTTGGCAGCATGTAATTGCGCTCGACTCGCGATGATAGTTTCTGACATGGTGTCGCGGACGGGAAGCATTAGCTAGCGCACATCAAGAGCCCGTTTCGCCTGGTGACCGTGTCGAGAAGAAGGCGCGCCAACATCCAGCTTCTGCAACAGCGACGGCCGACAATGAGTGACTGTCGCCACCTCCTCGACCGACGGTTTCAAACCTTCAATCAACCGACAAGGAAGACTGGACGCACGTAAAGTTTTAGAGCTGTATGGCAGACCTCAGCTTTTAATCTTGTTCCATTTTCGTAACTATAATTACAGCAACTTAGCATGAACGATTGTTACTCATTGTCCCAATTGCATTACCAAGCAGAGTCCCTTCCTTTTCCGGAATGAACCCGAGTGTCATTGAAATTCAAACGCCAGCATTAAAGTAATATTCTATTTCGCTGCTTTAATTTCAAAGTTCAGTTAAAGTCTCAGAGCTGGCTACAATATTCAGATTACACAAGCACGAATTAAGAGTGCGAGCTTTGTTACCGTATTTTAGCTTACCTGTGACTGCAGCTCAGCTTGGTACGTACTACATTTTACTATTGTTAATTTTTCAGAATCATTTAATTCAAGATCAAAGTTAAATCTCTTATTTCTAAATTGCGTAGATTCAAGTAGCTTTTGAAATGATTGTTGAGGTAGTCCAAGACTAACTGTATGTTACTGAATTTCGATGTGCTTCAGAAAGAAAGCTCACTATTAACTTCAGTCACTAAATTAACTTTCGATTTTCCGGTTTTATTAATTCTTTTGCTAAATTAAGTCAGGGTGTAGCGAAATCTATTACTTCTGACAAACTTTCAGTTTTCACACTACACGTGTCAACCTTCAGTTGCCACGCTTCTAGTGCTAATTATATGTGTAATAACCTTTCTTTTTCAGTTACTATAGTAATTGTCCTTAGGACTGGCGACCGTGATTTCCCCCAAATCTCAAATACCTAATTACCGCTACTTAATTGTTAACGTAACGGCTGCACATTTACCTTCTTTATTAACTTTACCCCTTTTCAAAATTAATTTCCACCAGTTTCATTAGCACATTTCCTTTCATTTAGATGTAACCCTTTCCTCCCTCTTTACCGACAGGTTAACTTCGGTGACGATTGCTTTTCCAAAACTCCCATTAGGTACACGCGGTTTCATTTTTCACTGTCATTAAGGCCGGTAAGTGAGGGGGAGGTTACACGTGGCGACCTGGTGACAGGACAATCTTCAGATTTGAGGTTGTTCTGGACACAAATTTTGTTTGGTGCAAATGTCGTAACAAAGTATTGGTTACGAACAGATAGTTACGTCAGCGAGATTAAGTAGTGGGAGGAATCCTAATTAGATTTGAGATTTGTTATTTATATTGAAAATTAGTAAAATGAGTGAAGGCAACAATTACCAAAATTTGGTAGACTTGGATACGGAACAATCGGTCGAACAGTGGGAAACGCGCACGGCGGTTCCCATTGTTCAGGGGCAGGGGGCTAGCATGGAAGACGCGAGCGCCGAAACGCAACAAAGAGCAGAAATGGAATTCCAAACTTTAGAAAATGTTTCGGAATCGGAAGCGAAAATCAAATCTGTACCCCTTGATGATGAATACGGGGGAACATATATAGAGGAACCAGCTACGGAAGTAAAACCGGTAGTCTCCGGGAATTTAACTGATTTATTGAATGTTTTGATTAATGAAATCAAGAGTCAATCGGCAGAAATTATAGCTCTGTCTGCCAAGCAAGAAGCTCAGTCTGAAAAAATTGAACGAAAGCTAGACAATCAGAACAAAGCTATTAATGTTGTTAACAACAATGTTGGAGTTGTTAATACAAAAGTTGATAAAATCAAAGAAGATATTGTTGTAATTAATACCGAAATCGGTAATCTTAAACAGGAAATGATAGGCGTTCAGGCGGAAATTGCGAGCATAAATACTCGTTTTGATTCCGAAATTAGCAGAATCGAGAAAAGTGTAGGAGAATCAGTTGCTCCGATCATCGAGAATAAGGTGACGGAACAAATTCAATTAGTGAAAAAAGAGGATCAAAAGAAGGTGGAAACTTTAAAGGCTTTAGTGTCCGAAGTAGATACTAAAGTGAGGAAGCAGGCTAATACCTGCGAAGAGAAAAAGAGGGAAGTAGAAACGCTTGCGACAACCACTTGCCAAGTAATTACGAGAGTGTCGGAATTAGAAAAGAAACTTGACGAAAAACAGAGCTATGTGCCAATCTGTGCACATAGTTCGGAATTGTTGACGAAAGAGGAGCGGTTCGACCCCTTGAAAAAAGGCGGTATACACGCGACGGATTTCATTAAAAATTGTGAAAGAGTTTTACCCAGATCATGGACTAATGAGAGAAAAATTAATGCGGTTATTGATGTGCTGGCTGGTGATGCCAAGCGTTGGGGCTTAAACCTCAACATTACGAACCTGACTTTTGACGAGTTTAAAAATTTGTTTCTGGCTGAATACTGGTCAGAGCAAAAACAGCAAAGTGTCTGGCGCGAATTTGTCGTATCGAGGCCTTTCGATGCGAATTCGCGCGGCTCGATGAAGGAGTTTTGTGAGGGCTGGATCCGCAAGTTGGAATATTTGCGTGATCGCCGCACGGAATCCGAAATAGTCTGGGAACTCTACAAGAAGCTTCCAGATGATACAAAACGCTACGTAGGAAGCAATTACAGGACAATCAATGATTTCCTGGAAAGAGTTGAGGACGAGGACAATTGGCGCAATAATCGCGACAGTGGTAGAGGCCGTGGTAACAACAACGGGTACCACCCCAACCATAACAACGATAACCATGGGAATAATGCATACCGCAGGAATAACAATAATGGTTCGGACCGTAATAACAATCGGTACAATGCAAATAATAACAGGAATGACAGAAACCAGTATCATACTAACGTGATACGGGCTTCACAGAATAGTAATAACGCCAGAGGGTGTGATCAGCCGCCTCAGCAGCATCCGGGGAGCGTATCTGCTGGGACGAGACAGGGAAACCATTAGCCGCGCCGGTGAGGGGCCGAGCGGGCGTGGAGAAATTTTGGCGGCCCAATAACAAGAGAAAACCCAGGTGTCGCCGTTATGAAAATTCCGTATGGAATAATCAACGGCGGGAGAGTGTGCCAGTGTTAAGAGAAAGGAGTGCGCCCACAAGTAGTAGATCAGCAGTATACACGGCAGTAGGTAGTACATTGACTGTCAGTGAGAACAATTTAAGTAGTGTTCCGGAAATCGATTATAAAGTGGCAGCTGTAATACCCACAGCGGAACTGGAGATTGAGTTTAAGAATGATTCGCAATTGTTGAGAGAAGATCAGATGTCGGATAAAACGTCCGTCATCGAGCGAGGGGATGCAGAGAGGGATGAGGTCTGGTTAAGGCAGTTCGGTCGCTTATACGACGAACTAAGAGATTATAGGGGCCTGTACGGGAGGAGTGTTTATAGGGAGCGCGGGCAGGATTTGCCGCGTCTCGTCCCACAGGAAGATAGTATTTGTGAAGTGATGGAAAGTTCTGGCCCTAACCGGCAAACTTTACCAGAAATAGTTGATGTTAATGGGGAGCACGAGCAAGATTCGTTGTGTTTCGTCCCGCAGGAGTTAGATGTTGAAGTAGTAACGGAAAGTTCTGGCCCTAACCGGCAGACTTTACCGAAAGTTATAGTGGTAGAAGTAGCCGACCCATCCGACGCAAACCTCCAGTTTAAACATTGCGAGAGTATTAAGGAGAAAGATTACGAAAATTTTAGTGATAGCCGGACACGATTGGTAGAAAAGCACATAGATTACAGCGTGTATGAGGTTAGAGCTGACATTATACAGTCAGACGATAGCAGTGTGGGTTGCGCAGATCCAGAGGAAGTAATTTCAGATGCTACTGGGCACATTCCTCCAGGTAGATTGGCAGATGAGATCAATCTGACCAAAGTGGAATCAACGAAGGTGACAATTAGTGAATTGATAGCAAAGCAACACTCACTAGTTGACGAGTTACAGGAAAAGGTTTCGGTATTGGAGGCGAAGCTAGAGACTAAGCCTCAGGACAAACGTGTTGAAATTAAAACTGTATGTGAACAGAGGCTGAAAAAGCCGCCAGATAAACCGGATTTAGGATCAAAGCCGGATGGTTTTTTCTGGAATGACCTGGATATAGACGAGGATTTACTGTGGGAAAATAAAGAAACAGTCGAGGACAAGTGTAGACAGATAGTAGTGTCTGTTAATATGCACGACCTACAACTAAACGTGTTGATTGACACCGGTGCAGAATTGAGTGCTGTATCTGGGAAAATATTTGAGTTACTGAAAGACAGACCTGGCATCGTAGTTATGCCAGTAACAGGAGTGAAAATTATCGGTGCTACTGGGAAGGCCAGTAAACCGGTCACAAAACAGATTTTTGTCAACTTCGAGATATGTGGGACACGATTTGAACAAGAGTTTGTCGTCGTGCCAGACTTAACTACGGAAGTAATTATCGGGTTAGATTGGCTATTAAAGTACCGTGCAGTGATTAACTGCGAAAGCAAAACTTTGACATGTACGTCCCAAGATAAAACAATAGTAGTTAGTTTTGACGAGGCAGGAGACGGTGTGCATAGGCAATACCAGCCTATACACATTGTTAACTGGCCGAATGGTATTGACGTAGGTATGAATTTGAACTACTGTAATGTGAGGAATCTCGGCATTGACAATAGTGTAGAAAGTGAATTGGAAAGTATTGTAGACGGTGTGTCAAACGTAACACACGAACAAAGACGAGGCCTGTATGAAGTAATAATGAGGAATAAGAGTGTGTTTTCAGACAAACCGGGTCTTGTGGAAGGATATAAATGCAAGTTGCATGTAATTCCGCACGAACCATTCTTCGTGAGACCGTATGCTATACCGCTGTCCAAAAAGGAAGCAGTGCAACGGGAGATAGATAAGATGATCGAATGGGGAGTGATTGAAAGAAGTACAAGTCCATACAATAACGGTTTGGTCATTGTAGCAAAACGGGATGGTAGTGTGCGTATTGTGATTGACGCACGCACGTTGAATAGGGTCGTTCAACGTGAAACAGACAGACCAGAGAGTATGGAGGAGATTTTGCAACGTTTTCATGACGTTAAGTTCATGACTAGCCTCGATCTGACAGCTAGTTACTGGCAAATAGAACTCGAAGAAGAATCTAGGCCATACACCGCCTTCTTGTTTGCGGGCAGGTGTTATCAGTATAGAGTACTGCCGTTTGGACTTAATATATCTGTGTCCGTATTCATCAGGGCCCTAGATAAAGTGCTAGGACCGGCTTTGAGTTCAAGATTAACTGTATATGTTGACGACCTATTGTTGGCCAATGCCACTTGGCATGACCATTGTGACCTGTTAGATGAAGTTTTTAGAGCATTGCGCCGTGGCGGAATGACTCTAAAGCTAAAGAAATGCGAATTTGTGAAGCAGGAACTGAAATTTTTAGGGCATGTAATTACCACTGCTGGTATTACGAAAGACCCAGAGAAACTAGAGGCAATAAGGAATTGTCCTCCACCCAAGTCTAGGAAACAGTTAAAAAGTTTTCTAGGGCTCACAGGATTTTACCGTAAATTTGTAAAAGGACAAGTGTTTAATGATGAAAATTTGAATAACCTCTTACGCAAAAATGTTCCGTTTGTGTGGACTGACGGGTGTCAGACCGCTTTCGAGAGATTAAAAGACGAGTTGTTAAGATCTAACATACTATTTCATCCTGATTTATCGCTACCCTTCCATCTGGGAACGGATTCGTCGAATTACGGGGTGGGGGTAGAACTGTTCCAAGAAGTTGGTAAAGGAGAGGATAAGGAACACCGGACGATAGCGTTCGCGAGTCGAACTTTATCAAAAAGTGAGCGAAACTACACGATTTCTGAGAAAGAGTGTCTCGCTATCGTGTGGGGATTCAAGAAGTTCAAGGGTTACCTATGGGACCGTAAGGTGATTATTCATACGGACCATAAGGCGCTCACTTATCTGAAGGATTGTAAACTACTTCACGAAAGACTGACTAGGTGGTCGCTGTATTTACAGCAATTTAACTATGACATCTGTTACGTAAAAGGGACCGACAATTGCGTAGCGGATGCGCTGTCGCGGTTGCCCGAGTCTAATCAAGGTCTATTGAAAGATGAGGCAGATGGAGTGGTCAAATTGTACTATTTTAAAGAAGTTGAGGGACGTAAATTAATAATGAACATTTGTAAGAATCTACGTCGTCATCAGAACGAGGATGGTTGTTTAAATATGGTGAAAACCCGATATGATGAAAAGAGCCCAGAAGGAGAGAAATTAAGGAAGTATTACAAGATATACGATCATATCTTGTACATACGTAAGGGTGAAGATAGTAATATTTGGCGGGTATGCTGGCCCAGCAAATACGTCACGGAAATAATAGACTACTACCATTTGGCGTATGGTCACTGTGGACCAAAGAAATGTACGGAAAAGCTGAGTGAAGTAGTGCATTTCAACAACATGTTAAAACGAGTTACTGACAGAGTGAAAACTTGCGATTTATGTCAGAAGGTGAAGGTTACCAACTGTACGAGTCGTGGTCCTATGCAAAGTATAAGGCCTAACGACACCTTTGAGTTACTGTGCGTGGACTTGTACGGACCTTTGCCCAAGTCATCAGGAAACTTTGCCTACATTTTAGTAGTGCTAGAAGCTTTTTCCAAGTTCATCAAACTATACCCGATTAGGAAAGCTACAGCCAAAGCGGTCTATAGCAAGCTGGTGAACGATTATTTTGTTCATATTGGTAAGCCCAAGGCGATTCTATCAGACAATGGGGCACAATTTACTTCTAAGTTGTGGAATGAAGGCATGGAAAGTAATGGGGTCGATGTGATCCATATTTCAGCTTATTGTCCGGCTGGGAATCCCGCTGAGAGGTATATGCGCGAGCTAGGCCGACTGTGCCGTACCTATTGCCATCACAACCATAGGGCATGGGGCAAATATGTAGCAGTATTTGAGAGAATTATGAACACCTTGAGACATGAATCGACGGGATTTTCTCCAGAGGAAATCCTGCTGGATGACAGAAGTAAAAGTTTAGTGGAAGAGATAATCAAATTCCCTCCACGGATTGACATTAGTATTGGTGTGAAAAAAGATCGTTTGCGAGAAGTAATGAAGCTAAAAGCCGATGCTCGCATACGTCGTCATGACGCTAAAGCGCGTTTTGCTAAGTTTGCGATCGGAGACTTAGTACTTGTAAAAGCTCATGAGAAATCGAGCGAGATAGACAATGAAATCTCTAAATTTAAGTTTGTTTATAATGGACCATATAAAGTCATTGGTATACCTCACACAAATGCTTATTGCTTAGAGTATCCAAGCTCTGGAAAGCTATTAGGTATACGAAATATAGTAGATTTGAAATTGTACCAACCTAGGATCGATTAATACCACACAATGGGTAATTTGTACAATATGTAAATATAGAGTGTAAGATTTAAGGTTTGCTAGATTGCCATGCTTTTGACTGACCAAGGTCATTAAAGAAGTTGTAATTAATAAGTAATTAATTTTGATTAATCAATTTAATTTTAATCAATTTAATCATGATCTAATCAACTGAAAAATCCAAGCTGCTAGTTTAAGTTTTCAGCTGAGTCACAGTAGATTAAGCAATGTAAATATGATTTTGTAAATAGCTGTAAGATTTCATAAATATGTGATTTACTAGTCATTGCCGATGTACTTAGACGCTGTTTTAAGTTTCAGGCTAGTACATGCGTGTGATGATGGACAGTGTTGAGTTATCCACTGTGATAGTATTAAGGGACTCCTTGAGATTACTCGGGAGTGAGTTTTTCCTAAAGAATTCAGTGAAACGGACGTTCTGGAAACGCCGTCATAAGGACGAGTGAGATCAAGCGTGCCGCACACGCGGGCGCAACAATACTGGCGAGGCGAGCCGCTGACGGCTCTTGTGCCGCTGTTGGCTCTTGGGCCGCTGTCGGCATTCTTTGTACTTGCGAGTACGGAAGGCGGAATTGTTTTTCTTCCTGGACAGCTGAAAGAATTCTACTGTCAATATTTATGTTTTTTTTCGATCTGATGTGTGTTATTTTCTTGTTTAGCGTTTAATGGACTCCCATGACGAGAATATTAATTATGAAAGGGTTATGTAAAAATGTGTATTCTATGTAATTAATTATTAGTTTGCGTATTTTGATCTACCTGTTTTTATGACCATGTACTCTGATTAATTTTGTAAATAGTATTCCATTTCTTGATACTGTTGGGAATTTTGACAATTTTAGAATAGCTAAACCATTTTCTATGTTTTCTATGAATTTTAATATGTTGTCAACCTGTTTTATTTTGTGCAAGATGACAGAGTGGAATAAGATTAGGAGTGTCTCCACTCAATTATTATGGTCTAAAAATTGATTTATGATTAATTAGACGAATGCTAAATTTTGTTGATGTTTTGAGCATATGCATTTCCGCTGTTTCTTTTTTTGGGACATTTTCTGAGTCTGTTTACGTTACACGAACATCCTCAGACAATGTGGGGCACGTGTAACGCCGGAAATGCATATCCTCCTATTTCCATCTATTGTACTATTATTTTTTTTCCTTGTTTTGTTACCTCAAGATATGACATTTCTGTCTCTTTATATATTGTAATTGTTTTACTGTTTGTATATATATATTTATGCACTCATGTCGATGTATAATTGGTTTGTTTCGTAAATATTATTTGTATTTTTACGCTGGGTCTTGCCTAGGGAAAACTGCTATCGAACGATTACATCGATGGGTCGTGTGAAGAATCAAAGTGTGTAGGATCTTTGGTAGTGTTAACTCTGCCGCGTGGAGCGCGGGCTGGGCAGTCGGAGTCTGGCTGGAGTAGCGAGTGGAGCAGGTGTGTTGTGTGACGCTCCCGCGAGTTGCCGCGCTTTCGGGGTTTGGCAGCATGTAATTGCGCTCGACTCGCGATGATAGTTTCTGACATGGTGTCGCGGACGGGAAGCATTAGCTAGCGCACATCAAGAGCCCGTTTCGCCTGGTGACCGTGTCGAGAAGAAGGCGCGCCAACATCCAGCTTCTGCAACAGCGACGGCCGACAATGAGTGACTGTCGCCACCTCCTCGACCGACGGTTTCAAACCTTCAATCAACCGACAAGGAAGACTGGACGCACGTAAAGTTTTAGAGCTGTATGGCAGACCTCAGCTTTTAATCTTGTTCCATTTTCGTAACTATAATTACAGCAACTTAGCATGAACGATTGTTACTCATTGTCCCAATTGCATTACCAAGCAGAGTCCCTTCCTTTTCCGGAATGAACCCGAGTGTCATTGAAATTCAAACGCCAGCATTAAAGTAATATTCTATTTCGCTGCTTTAATTTCAAAGTTCAGTTAAAGTCTCAGAGCTGGCTACAATATTCAGATTACACAAGCACGAATTAAGAGTGCGAGCTTTGTTACCGTATTTTAGCTTACCTGTGACTGCAGCTCAGCTTGGTACGTACTACATTTTACTATTGTTAATTTTTCAGAATCATTTAATTCAAGATCAAAGTTAAATCTCTTATTTCTAAATTGCGTAGATTCAAGTAGCTTTTGAAATGATTGTTGAGGTAGTCCAAGACTAACTGTATGTTACTGAATTTCGATGTGCTTCAGAAAGAAAGCTCACTATTAACTTCAGTCACTAAATTAACTTTCGATTTTCCGGTTTTATTAATTCTTTTGCTAAATTAAGTCAGGGTGTAGCGAACTCTATTACTTCTGACAAACTTTCAGTTTTCACACTACACGTGTCAACCTTCAGTTGCCACGCTTCTAGTGCTAATTATATGTGTAATAACCTTTCTTTTTCAGTTACTATAGTAATTGTCCTTAGGACTGGCGACCGTGATTTCCCCCAAATCTCAAATACCTAATTACCGCTACTTAATTGTTAACGTAACGGCTGCACATTTACCTTCTTTATTAACTTTACCCCTTTTCAAAATTAATTTCCACCAGTTTCATTAGCACATTTCCTTTCATTTAGATGTAACCCTTTCCTCCCTCTTTACCGACAGGTTAACTTCGGTGACGATTGCTTTTCCAAAACTCCCATTAGGTACACGCGGTTTCATTTTTCACTGTCATTAAGGCCGGTAAGTGAGGGGGAGGTTACAAACTACACCGTGAAACGAATCTAAGGACTGTCTCTACCGACCGCTGTGGACGAACGGCTCTAGGTGCTTCTGTCCGGAACCGCGCGACTGCTACTGTCGCAGATTCGAATCCTGCCTCGGGCGTGGATGTGTGTGATGTCCTTAGGTTAGCTAGGTTTAAGTAGTTCTAAGTTATAGGGGAGTGATGACCTCAGATGTTAAGTCCCATAGTGCTCAGAGCCATTTGAACCATTTGACTGTCTCTGTTGATCCAATTTGGACGTGAGACAGCGGCTGGTCAAATGTCTACCAAGGAAAATCACCAAACAGCCCTACGTTTAGCGAAGTTATTTTATTTTATTTTGACAACGGATTTCGGCATTTCAATAACCCGTCTTCAGGCCCCGTATGCGCTTCATGTGTAGACATTCGGATATACCGATATTGGCATACTGGAGCCATCAATATCTGGATACTGAGAATTCATTATTTGAGGAAGTATTAGAATAACGAATTCACGGTATCCAGATAGGGATGGCTCCAGTACGCCAATATCTATTCATCTGAATGCCTGTACATGAAGTACACATGAGGCCTGAAAATGCTATATTGCAATGCCGAAGCTGTTGTCAAATTTTCAAAATAAAATAAAACAACTTCTCAAAACAATCGGCTGTTTGGCGATTTTCCTTGATAATTTTAAGGACTTGCTGTCAACTGAAACTGAACGAAGACAAAGTGAGTCCAAGAATAGCAGTGTGAGAAGTGTTGTCCTGAATTCTAAAGTAAAATTCTGTCAGCTGACCTCGCGAAAATTTCTGTTAATTTTTAGTCTTAAGTGAAGTCAGTACCCGGATCAGAATTATCCATCCAGTCGCTGAATGTCATCCTCGCACTGAAACAGAGGTTGACAAGGCGAGTGTCGAGTAGCTAAACTCGGCCTTCAGAAATTGGTTCACTGGGAAGATCATTTACCAGTTCCGTTTTTTAACAATCAGAAAAACAATTGGTACTGAAATCGGCGGTCACGGAACTGACAGTCAACTAAAATCTCTCCAAAAAGCAAAGATGACTGGGTGTTATGCGGTACCTCTACGATTCAACATATATTATCCGAAAAATCTAGTTCTTGTTGTATCAGTAGTCTATCGTTAGTCGCTGGAGCAACGAAGTGTTTCAGAACAATTAGAAAAAAGAGCAGGTAATACCCGCTCTCAGGATGGGTCATCGGGAGATTCGCAGATTTATAGGTCTATATAGCTAACGTCAGTCTCTTGTGAACACGTTTCATGCTCGCTTATTATGACTGCCTTGGATCTGAAGGCCTCGTCTGTAAGAATTACTATGGATTCCGCAAGCAGCTATCGTGTGAAACTTATCTCAGTTCGTCACTGAGACCGAGAAACTAATATGTAACAGAGGCTGGCTGATATCGTTTTCCGTGGCTTTCGTAAAATGTTCGACACGGTTCTACACTGTCTCTCAGCATCCTTTTCGTCAATCTGGAACTCATATAGGAAATGTTAGTAGAAGAAATGGAGAAAATGGAATGAAGAGCAGCGCCCTTAGTCAGGTGTTCATTTGATAAACGCAAGAGCGTCTCTGAGATGCTCACCAACCCTAGTGGCAGACATTACAAGAGAGGCGTTATGTATATCGGGAAGGGTTTTTTTTTTTGGTTAAAGTAAGAATAGCACCTCCTCCCGCACATATCGCAAAAAATCAACGTAGCGAACACTCAGAGAAATTCATACGGAGGCTTAACGACAGTAATTCGTCCTGTGCAGTTGTTGCGATTCAAACTGGATGGGAGAAAATGTTAGTGGTACACGAAGTACACTTCACCAGATACTGTAAGGTAGCTTGCGGACTATAGTTGTAGATGTAGATGGTTATTCCCAGGCTGCCCCTCTGGTCACCAACAATTAAACTGACCGAGCCTATCTCGATCCTTCTCAACACTAAAATGGTGAGCGAATAATGAAATAAAAGAGATTCCT
Source organism: Schistocerca serialis cubense (assembly GCF_023864345.2). NCBI lineage: Eukaryota > Metazoa > Arthropoda > Insecta > Orthoptera > Acrididae > Schistocerca > Schistocerca serialis. Next base: position 886,672,097 of record NC_064638.1, read on the forward strand.
CACAACGAAATACCAACTCAGAGAACACTTTACAACCATACGTTGGTTTGAGTAAACACCGCCACCCCCTTTCGTTAACTGAAGGGGGGGAACTCGTTTTCAGAGTAGGGGAAAGTAGCCTAAAATGTGATAGGCGGGCAAAATGACATATTGTCATTGTGTTTTTATATGTCCATCCTTTTGACTGGAGGTCTAGGTGACTACGGCCGTTCACTGTTGTAAGGAAGTGAAACACCTACAGCCGTCCACAGCAGAAGATGTTTAATTTTCTTACAATATTTCTGATATCGTCTACACGAGTGATGTTAGGCTAGGAAATTTCATTCTTACGAGATGTTGGCAGCAGTGAGAAAACTATCAATCGATAGGCAGCGGTATCATTTGGTGCCTGTGGCAAGGAAAAATGTGCTTTCACATCCCGTAATTCCAACATGTCAGTGAAGTATTTGGCCAATACGCCTTTTGCTGCAGTAGTTTAGAATTAGAGGAAGAGGGACAGTAAATACAACAAAGGTAAGACATATTTCAGTACTTTTGTATTTTAGTGTGCAATATAGCTTTTGAGATTATGGTTTATGAACTACCATTTACGGCAGCAGATCGAACGATATATTACTACGTCATTTTGCCCTCTTATATGTGCCTAATCACGCCTCCTTACTAATCATGACCTCCTATGTCTTCATATAACTGGAAAATATTGTCCATTACAGTTGAATATTGTTAATACGATCATTAAATATGTATTTTTGTTTTATATTTAGTACGATAATTACATACAAGAGGGTTACCAACAAACAGTCTTGGAATGAAAACGACATGAAGGCAGCCTTGCAACAAAAAGAAAATGAAAGATGGGTTGGTTTAAAGCACCTAAGGCTTATAATGTGCCTCGAGCCACACTTCGTCGTCATTGTGCAGGGCGAAACAATCAAGGAAACAATGGTATGAAAAAATGGTAAGTTTAAGCCTTTTCTGAAAAGGAAGTTGTTGACCGTATTCTGGATATCGAGTCACAACTGTTTGGACTGATAGCTACGGGTAAGAAAGTTGGCTTTTGATTTACCAGAAAGAATGGGAATACCTGTGCCTTTCGACGCAAAAAATGGATGGCAGGAAAAGACTGGCTTATCGGATTTCGAAGAAGAAACCCGAAGATAAATCTTTGCGAGCCAAAGCTTACTTCACTAGCGAAGGCACCATCTTTCAATAGGCATCAAGTTGCAAAATTCTACTCTCTTTAACTCAATCGTAGCGAAACGTAATCTAAACCCAAGAAACATTGATGAATCAACCATAACAACAATGCAAAAATCTCCTAAAGTCTTTGCTAAACGACGTAAGAAGCAGATAGATGCACTTACAAGCGTTGAGCATGGTATTCATGTAACCGTGGTAGTTTGTATGAGTTCCAATGGACACCGTGTTACTCCAGGTATAATTTTGCAATTGTAGAAAATGAACGGCACATTGTATGGTGAAAGGCCACCAGGTACTCTACGACTCTGCATCGAAAGTGGGTGCATGATATCAACACTCTTTGTAAAATGGCTGCTACATTTTATATCTTCAGTTAAACCTACGACTAAGGACAAGTTGTTCTAATCCTAGATGGAAATAGTACAGATAAGGACATTCAGGCGGTTCAAATAGAGAGAAACCATGTAATTATTATGTTTTGTTTTCCTCCACATCGCTCACATTGGTTGCAGTCTCTTGACATTTTGTGGGCCACCAGGCACCTATTATAATCAAGAGATCAGAAAATGACACAGAAACAACACTGTAGAACAGTATCCATCTACCAAATATGAAGCTTATTTGATGGCTCCAACTCCGAAAAATACACTGTCTGGCTTTCAACGACACGGAATTTATCTATTAAATCCAAATATATTCCCAGACCATATGTACTGCCCAACGAAAAACAACTGATCAACCTCGTAACGAACGCAACAGTGGAGCAATTGAGACAGAAAGTCAGACTAACAACCAATCTCAAGAACAGCAATATGACACAGATGCCTTGTCAGTAGAACTCTCACCAACGCCATCAGGTTCAGGCCTAAACGAAGAACTGGAGAAGGCAACAAGGAATTAACTTCAACACCAAACTTGCAAAATTTGAAGGAGAAGAAAATCCAAAAGAATGCTATACACGCTAGGACATCAACTAGAGCTGGTGCAAAGGGGCGTCTGGTCATTGTTTCAGCGCCGGATGAAGAAGAAGTGCCGGCCGCTGTGTCCGCGCGGTTCTAGGCGCTTCAGTCTGGAACCGCGCGACCGCCACGGTCGCAGGTTCGAATCCTGCCTCGGACGTGGATGTATGTGATGTCCTTAGGTTAGTTAGGTTTAAATAGTTCTAAGTTCAAGGGGACTGATGACCTCAGATGTTAAGTCCCATAGTGCTAAGAGCCATTTGAACAATTTGAAGAAGATGAGCTCAACCCTCACTGATGCTATTCCTAGTAACGAGGACGATAATATTGCCTGTATTTATTGTTCTGACTTATTTAGCCTCTCAAAGGAAAAAGAAGTGTGGTTGAAATGACTTCCATGTCGCAAGTGGAGCCGTGGAGATTGTGTGGGGGTATCCAGATGTGCCAAGAGTTTGATTTGTGAACTGTGTCAGTGAACTGGTCATAACTTCGCTAAAAAGTCTATTGAAATTTTATATTTTTGTCTCGTAATTTCATTTTCAAAATATTCCCTGATAATATATGAACAATTTTTCACTTATGTTGTATTTTAGAAGTTACTTTCTACTTGAAATGCATGGCAGTGGGTCACATATTTCCTTGACTTTGTTTTATCGGTATTTTGAAGATTGTTATCTTAATCCAAGGAGTCAGAAACAGCAGAAGTATACTATGTCATGTTTCCCACCCTGGTAGCCGAAAGAGACGTATTGAACCCTGTATAAAAGTCAATGTTTATGAAAAGCCATATTATACTATAGTCAATTTCTAACATTTATCTTGTTTCCCAAAGTTCAATTTTATTTTTAAAAATTACACAAAAATTGGAGTTCTTCTAAAAGTATGCCAATTTTAGCCACTTTCCGCCAACGTTGATACGATTTTCAAACGTCGATGAGACAGCTCAGGGCGGTGCAGCAGAAACCTTAGTTGTTGCTGGAAACTGAATATCGTCCGTATTTTGTTATCATTGCCAAAAAATATCCTCGAAATGAATATAGCAATACATTGGTTTGAAGTTGACTTGTCGATTACGCATAGAAAATTGAACTTCAAAGAACATATTGCATGCAAAGAAAATTAGAACTGCATTTTCCGGTTGACAAACAGTGTTTGGCCTGACTGCAACTATACATTACAGGAATATTAAATCGAAAGTATCTTCCAAAATATGCACCGGACAAAGTGTGTACACATCACAGTCCGCGAGTTAACATAATTTTTCATTACAATGCGAATGTGCTGTAAAATGAAATTTATTCGATACCAATTGTTTTTTAAGTTGATGCTGGCACAATATTATTCGACGAAAATTACTTTGTTCTTCATGTATATTAGACATAACGTGGAAATGTATAAAATGTCCTTCTATTGACACTCTTTTTTTAAACTTTGCTCCCATAATGTGCAAATTATTATCGGAGCATTAATTAATTTTGCATAAATGCAAAATATTTATTTTTTTCTCCATTTTTGTCGCTTGACGTACAGGAAGTATGTGTAGAATATACATTGGAGCTGCAAAAAGTAAATTACACTGCGCTATTTTCTGTAGACAAAATTCTGCTGGGGTATGGATAGCAGTCGCATCACAGTGTAAAGAGTGAAATAGCGCGGCAGCTGCAAACTTACATGGACGAACTGCAATGTCGCGTCCAGCAAAAGTGGAATTGTGCCAACACTTCGACTAAGGCCGCATAGGCGTTTGTGATGCCGATCAGAAAGTCCTGATCTTGCACCATGAGATTTCCTCAGCAAACTGAGGAAACGTCGGGGGAGAAAGAGATTTATCAAGCGATGAGGACGTTCCCACAGCGGTTCTCGAATGGCTCCTTGACCAAGAAGCGGATTTCTATCGTCGCGGAATTACACGATTGGTAGAACGTTCCGATCGTTATTTACAGAGACCTCCTGACTATGCTGAAAAATAGTGTCGTGTATATGTGCCGCTTAAGCGTAGTGCAGCATTCAACAAAAGTTATTTGGCCGGCCACAACAGTGTGTAAATTGTTTGAAGTCCTTCGTATATTAATACTTATAGTCATTTCCCGACTCCAAAAGCGTTTCAGTTTTGACTTAAAGTCTCTTCAAACAGGCCTTCCAGACTCGCAGGTGACATATCTATGTGTTCGTTGATCAGTGTAGGGAAGATCACTTTTACTCGGACAATTTCACTTACGTTTGATAGGTAAGTAGTGACAACACCATATAACCTCTTGCTGCACAAAAAAGGCACTTATATAGTTGCATGTGCTGTATATCATATTCACTCTTAAACGTATGATGTGGGGCAAGTCACTCGAACAACATTTACACACATCTAACTACTTGCTGCGCAAAAGACTTTCGCTACCGTCCCTTGGATAGTGTATACAAGAGTTATCTGAATGCGCTGTAGCCTTCGTCTGCAGTATGGAGGTCACAGAACACACACTAGAGGTCGGCAGTACATCTGGTACTGTAATTTATTTGCCACGCAGCTTGTGAGCAATAGGTTTGCGAACGTTCTCCTGCACATACTCCGCTCATTTACACTACTTAGCGAAAGCACGTCACCTGTGAATTGTAGTAGGCAAATATTTTGTTCTCGATTCTCGAAGCAAAGTGCTCCGCACTTCGCAACAGCTAACACAGCCGCTAACCGGTTTATTACGACATCTCTCCCTAAGGACCGTTCAAAGTTAGTGCAGCTCTGTCACGCATGCTGCAAAATGCGGCCACATAGCGAATTATATAGCCGAGCACCTTTTGCGGCTTTTGCGTAACATTAAAGAGTGCGAATCTCCCACAGCAAAAGAGAAAAAAAAGTTGGTGGTTAAGCGGTATCAACCTATATTATGCTACATTTTAATAGAAGAAATGCAGATTTCTATCACTTTTTCGACGAATTGCTTTCCAAACACTCCCAATACTGTTTGCTTCCTTGGTGCATCTCATGTTAGTTCCCTGAGAGAAAACGGGTGTTTTTGCGTAAATTCATCGTTCCTTAGCTTCTGGGCTGTTTTGATGATTATCCACATGTACGTCGATAACGAAGTTTTGTTTACTTCAAATTGACCTTACACTACCCTCCAGACAGTAATAATTCTTCCATTTTTCTTGGTTTCTTTTTCTCCTGAATTTTTTCACTTATTTGTACGTAGATAGTCTTATAGTCCGTTTAATGTCTCGTCTTGTCTCTTACAAAATGCTGCTCTATTAGCTTTAATCTCCACAGATCATGATATGCACATATTTTTTAAATTTTATCCGTTATAAATGGCTGAAGAAAATCTGCGACCGTAACAACTATTTACTTACTTATTAAATAACTTATTCCGATGCCAGTCGCGATTTTTTATTTATTTATTGCGTGACGCGTTTAGGGAAGTGATTCCCATTTTCAATTACGTTTTCTCGCGTTTTCTTATTATTTATGTGTGATATTTTTACGTGTGATGTGTTGCGTGATTCTGTTTCTTTTAGTATAATAAATGAACTCGTGCTGTTCTGTAATTAATGATGGACCTTCATTATACATATTAACGGTAAATTTGGAAAAATCCATAACTAAGAGGTTTTTTTTTTTCAATTTCGCCATTAGCTATATGTAAAGACGACCATTAACTGCGAACTACAGATGTTTGTATATTAGAGTAAAGGCAACCGAATAATGCATCATTTCATTCATCGAAAACATCACGCACAAATACACAAAAAAACGCACTCTAAAATGGGATTAATTTCCCAACACTCATAGTGCAAGAAAAAAATAAAAATAATGTTTTACTTCATAAATCTGTTTGTGAATATAAATATGCTCCATCACTTATACATTTTTGTAGTTTCGTGCCTCAATCGTTAAAACCGTTGTTAGGATCACTTTGTTGTCCGTGTGCATATCCATCTTTTAAGAGCCTTTACTCTCAGGAACAGGTAGAAACTTGTGTCCAATACTAAGCTCTATGGTCCTTCGCCGCTGTCAAAAATTTAAGCCTCTAAGTTAATCCAATCGAAAGATAGGCCTATTTTTGTCGCATATTTTGATACCTGTGAACTCACTCATCAAAACCTACATATGAGCTATCTGTACTGTATATACGTATAATCAAGTTTGTACCGAGCCTTTAGAGCTCGAGTCCTACTCGGTCTTGTGCGGTTTTTTCTGCGATCTTGCAAGTGATGTTTTTATGCTTCGCGTTTGTAATTCTTTCCTTATGGTAACCTTCTTTCTCTCCCTTACGTTAGAACCAGCCATTAGAGCACAAATAACCACCTTTTTAGTACTCTTAAAATTCCTCGTACTCTGTCTTCTTGATTTATTTTCTTCTTTAATTTCTGTGAAACGTGGTATTAAAGTATTTGAATCTTCTCGTTTCGTTTCCAACGTCCACTTTATCAAGCAACGATAAGTTGTACCCTATGAAGTTAAAAGTATCGTTTCATTAGCAAACTGCAATAGATTCCATTGGCATTTCTAACAAGAGAAACGATATTTTCGTTTCTTATCATTCCCTTGTATTTTTTCTCTGTGGATGTGTTACTAAGGATTGAATAGAAATACGTAGTGTTCCATTACTCATTTGTGCAAAGTACACATTTTCTTAACACTATACAGCACAGCGCTTTAGTTATGCATTTTGTTTTGGCAGCGCTTATATACAAAGATTGTCGCAAACAGCGTTCACGGTCAAAGACGGAGACATAGTGTGGTTTTTGCCTCACGAAAATACGTCTACAACGTACCGTATAAGGTAACAGGTGCATTGATTTATTGAGTCTTCCAATAAGCTAAGTGCAGAGCCATAGTGATGCATCATCTGAGTGTGTCGAGTAACACGAGCGCAGGGAACGTGAGACAGCGTACATCCTCGTATGAGCGAAATGTAAACAACTGAACCATAGAACCATAGTGCCTACAGACGGTTATGAGGCCTGTGGTTTTTATTAGCGTGCGTTAGCAAGTACGTATCACTTGCATTTAAATAGCTTGAATCGTTTCACATAACGTTTAACGTTTCGAGGGGGTCATTTTTTCGTGGTGAAACAGAAATGTATTCCAGATAAATATTGTGATTTTCCCCTCAAGGAAAAAGCTGCATATTATCGTGGCATTTATATCTGTTCCCAGCAAGTTTCGCTAATAAAATGTTCCATACACAACAAATCTTTAAACTATATTACGAGGGGCATTGAATTAGTAATGCAACAAAATTTTTATCGGCCAATTTCCTTTGAAAAAATACGGAATTTGTTGTGGGACATCGTGGAATATTCCCGCTTCAGTTCCTATAGTTTCTTGAAGTTACTATACGTGACGGCACTATCCGTAGGCTTCAAAGTGGCGTCTGTAATGGAGGTGCGTTCCAAGCAGAGAGTTACCACTGAGTTTCTTTTGGAGGAAAACCAAAGCATCGCAGATATTCATAGGCGCTTGCAGAATGCCTACGGAAATCTGGCAGTCAACAAAAGCACGGCAAGTTGTTGGGCTAGGTGTGTATTGTATTCGCAGCGAGGTTGGCAAACCTATCACATCTCCAGAGTACTGGCCGGCCGCACACTGCTGCGATCCTGCGATGTTGGAACGTGCGGACACTCTCATTCGAGGTGATCGACGGATCAATAATCCAACTCCTCGCTGCTCAACTGGACGCCTCTTTTGGTAGTGGTGGCACATTCGTCCACCACTTGGTGTACTCAAAAGTTGTGCGCTTGCTGAGTTCCTCGTCGCTTAACAGAAGATTACGGAATTGCTTGTTTGCGCGTTTCAAGGCTGAGCGCGACAATTTTATTGGTGCAAGAGTGGCACCATGCGGGGTCTCTCAGTAAGGTGGCCTAGGGACGTCATATTAAACGGAGATTATTTTGAAAAATAGTTTTTTGTAGCCAAAAGAGTGGGGAACAATATGGTGTATTGGAATCCTGAATAAAACCAACCGGCTTTCAGAAAAAAAGTGTTGCAATACATATTGAACACCGCTCACAGATGATAAACTGACAAGAAATGTAGCAAGAGAAACGTAGTGGCTACTGGCTTACAAAAATTGTAGATGTATGTCCGTTCGTTCCGTCTGTTCTATTTCCGGATGTGCTGTCCCACAATTTTCGTTCGATACTGAATGGTACCGTAGTGTTATTCCTATCGTAGGGGTTTTGTCAAACTTCTGCGACGAAATCACAATACAGCGACAAGAGCAAATAGCCTACCTGCTAGTACTTCACCTGAGAAGAGTGGGCGAGGTGGCGCTCTGGTTAAGGTACTACATAGGCATTCCTGAGCAGAGGAGTTCCAAATCAAGTTGACCATCAACTCGGGTGTGCCGTGGTTTCCCTAAGTTGCCTAACGCAAATACCGGAAAGATTGCTTAGAAAATAACACGTTCGATTTCTGTTCCCATTCGCGTCCTTCCTCTAGCGACGTCGATTCCTGTTTCCATCCTTTCTCTGGCGACGTTGTCATCTAGACGAGGTTAAACCGTAATCTTTATTTTTCTTCCTCTGACAGTCATCATATTCCTTCGTCTACGTCACGTCATTTGTTACTGGAAAGGATTTTGGTTAAATCATCATTCGACATGGTAGCCAACGAATTTACAACTGTGAGAAGAGGTTTGGATTATGCTGAACTGATTATCCTGAACTTTACAGCTTTACCTCGTCTCCTCTTGCACCAGCAGGTTCAAATGGTTTCAATGGCTTGAGCACTATGGGACTTAACAGCTGAGGTCATCAGTCCCCTAGAACTTAGAACTACTTAAAGCTAACTAACCTAAGGACATCACACACATCCATGCCCGAGGCAGGATTCGAACCTGCGACCGTAGCTGTCGCGCGGTTCCATATTGAAGCGCCTAGAACCGCTGGGCCACCATGGCCGGCTGCACCAGCAGGGATCAGGCTGCCTTCTTCTGGATCAACAGCCACTATGAAACCTTACAGTACGAACCTCGGCAAAAAATTGAAATTCGAGTAAATGACAAATTGCAGAAGAGAGCAGCCCCACTAACATCCGCTAAGCAGAAAATGGTATCGCACAAGTATGAGTACGACGCCTTTTAGTAACGCGACGACGATATGAACACTAGTGTCACATAGTTCTGACCAAAACCCACCTACTCCAGTTCTACATGAAACACTACAGTGCTGGGAGGCCAAGCAGAGTACAACTTCCAACACATTAAAACAAAGCCTTTGTGGGTGCGACGCACTGATCTACCTGCAACTTACTGATCAATGCAACTAATGGAATAAAGACATCAAGACCTGAGCGTTGTAACGGCGTCCTCCTAAATGCAAGACCAGTAGTTTCCCCCCATGACACCTCGTTCTAACTGCCGATGGCGATTTGTCATGTAGAATGGAGGCGTTAAATTTACCAACTTCCATATTCACACCCAAAATAGTAAGCTTAACAGTGCCACCCGGCTTTAATTTTCCTTCACGAGCTGTACAAAGACAACACTCTACTCCATGCACACACACTGCCCAGTGGTATTTTAATGGTTACGATAAACATACAACACTAATTTTTCTGAGAAAGCTGCCAAATGTGTTTTCCGGTTTGGTCGATGAAATACATCTCGTGACATATCAGACAACAATTACAAAAGACTTACTTCTTTTAGCAGCTGACGCCTTTTTATCCGTGATGGAAAAGATACTTTCTTTTCCAGGCTGCATTGTGACTTCTAGGTCTTGCCATCTTATTACTTTATACATGTCGTAGTGCTCCACACAGGCCTCTTAGCCATCTCCCACGGCCACTACCGCGCAGCAGAACTGGACTACGCAGTGGAGACTGCGGGCACTGTTTCCCATGCAGCACCACGTTGAGGTGGGGCTGCGTGGAGTTCTTTTGTCTTTTCTTTCGCATTATCATTTATTTACTTACAGATAATATACTTGTTTCTTAAAGAAAAAATATGTGAATAAAGAAATAGGAAGTTATGAATTTATGGCACATTTTGGGAAGAGAATTAAATGAAGACAGGAAAGAGAAGATACAGATTTCCCTTCACCAACACCTCCAGGGGAAGGGGACTTAGTATTGAACTAAAAGTCCAGTGACCCTGTGTGGTGCTACCCACATTAGTATTAGACCCATGAACATCACCCCTCGGTAAATCTCGATTCGTTCAGCCCATGCGAACCTAATCTAATATACACTCCTGGAAATGGAAAAAAGAACACATTGACACCGGTGTGTCAGACCCACCATACTTGCTCCGGAGACTGCGAGAGGGCTGTACAAGCAATGATCACACGCACGGCACAGCGGACACACCAGGAACCGCGGTGTTGGCCGTTGAATGGCGCTAGCTGCGCAGCATTTGTGCACCGCCGCCGTCAGTGTCAGCCAGTTTGCCGTGGCATACGGAGCTCCATCGCAGTCTTTAACACTGGTAGCATGCCGCAACAGCGTGGACGTGAACCGTATGTGCAGTTGACGGACTTTGAGCGAGGGCGTATAGTGGGCATGCGGGGGGCCGGGTGGACGTACCGCCGAATTGCTCAACACGTGGGGCGTGAGGTCTCCACAGTACATCGATGTTGTCGCCAGTGGTCGGCGGAAGGTGCACGTGCCCGTCGACCTGGGACCGGACCGCAGCGACGCACGGATGCACGCCAAGACCGTAGGATCCTACGCAGTGCCGTAGGGGACCGCACCGCCACTCCCCAGCAAATTAGGGACACTGTTGCTCCTGGGGTATCGGCGAGGACCATTCGCAACCGTCTCCATGAAGCTGGGCTACGGTCCCGCACACCGTTAGGCCGTCTTCCGCTCACGCCCCAACATCGTGCAGCCCGCCTCCAGTGGTGTCGCGACAGGCGTGAATGGAGGGACGAATGGAGACGTGTCGTCTTCAGCGATGAGAGTCGCTTCTGCCTTGGTGCCAATGATAGTCGTATGCGTGTTTGGCGCCGTGCAGGTGAGCGCCACAATCAGGACTGCATACGACCGAGGCACACAGGGCCAACACCCGGCATCATGGTGTGGGCAGCGATCTCCTACACTGGCCGTACACCACTGGTGATCGTCGAGGGGACACTGAATAGTGCACGGTACATCCAAACCGTCATCGAACCCATCGTTCTACCATTCCTAGACCGGCAAGGTAACTTGCTGTTCCAACAGGACAATGCACGTCCGCATGTATCCCGTGCCACCCAACGTGCTCTAGAAGGTGTAAGTCAACTACCCTGGCCAGCAAGATCTCCGGATCTGTCCCCCATTGAGCATGTTTGGGACTGGATGAAGCGTCGTCTCACGCGGTCTGCACGTCCAGCACGAACGCTGGTCCAACTGAGGCGCCAGGTGGAAATGGCATGGCAAGTCGTTCCACAGGACTACATTCAGCATCTCTACGATCGTCTCCATGGGAGAATAGCAGCCTGCATTGCTGCGAAAGGTGGATATACACTGTACTAGTGCCGACATTGTGCATGCTCTGTTGCCTGTGTCTATGTGCCTGTGGTTCTGTCAGTGTGATCATGTCATGTATCTGACCCCAGGAATGTGTCAATAAAGTTTCCCCTTCCTGGGACAATGAATTCACGGTGTTCTTATTTCAATTTTCAGGAGTGTATGTTGATGTTGTTTGTCAGCGTGCTGTGTGAGTTCATGTTTGTTAGGATACAAAACAGCTTCTACTTTGGGGTTGGTATGTAAACAAATTTTGCTTGGCTGTGGAGCAATATCCTGCCATGATGTAATCTAATTCAGATCTTACGCAGCTGTAGAAATAAATAACAAGCCCCAGCTAAGGTAACTATAAATCCTGTAAAAACATATTTGTATAAAGAAACTAGTTTTATTAAGTAGTGTGCTCGTTAATTCCGTATACATTACGTAATATATATGTTGTGTCACTGCTGCATATTAGCTCTGCTTGAATTACTGCTGCGTGTCTGTATATTACGTTATACAGCATTTACGGTATACACCGAGGTGACAGCAATATGCACATATACAGATGGCGATAGTATCTCGTACACAAAATATAAAAGGGCAGTGCACTGGCGGAGCAGTGATGAACACCTCTTCCCTGACAACCTTCGTAAGGCCAATCACTTTTTCTCCTACCTCTTCGATATCTTTACCCTCCCTGACGATCCCCAGTTCGATTACTCCCTCTTCCCTGATGTCTGTGATCAAACTGACACCTCTGTTCCTCCACTCGCTCCTGGCTTCCAGTACTTGGACAACATTATGCACAACGAACTCAATGCCCCATCACTACTCAGGATATTATCATTACACTCCACACGAAACGCAACACTGCTCCTGATCATGACCGTGTTACCTATCGCCACCTCCGTGCAGCTCCTGTCTCCTTCCTCTCCATTCTGGCCAGGCTATATAATGTGGTCCTCTACACCTACCACAAACTTGATGCCCCTCACCCGCTTGTCTCTCCCATCCTTTCCCACCCCTGTCTGCTGCCGCACCTGTATTACCGCGTCCCACCCACTCTCCATCTCTCCACTCTCCATACCCTTGCCCAAGGTGGCTTCCGCCAACTCCTCCTCCCTGATGATGCCCTCATCCCCTCCATCTACGCCTCCTACCAACTTTGATCCTCCCCTTCCACCCTCTGCGCTTTCCCAAAGCCACCCTATCTCCCTTCTCTCCCTCCTCTCTTCCCCCCTCCCTCTTCTCCCTCCCGGGCTTCCCTTACCCCCCTACCTTCTATCCTCCCCCTCCCCATTCCTCTTCCACTGGCATCTACACCCTCCACCTTTCCCTCCTACCCCACCTTTTCCCTTTTGCCAGGTCCCCGGATTCGTACATGAACAGTGAACATTCATGCCCCGGAGATCATCGCCATCGGTTTTTTGTGTGCTATCGTTTTAGTGCCTTAGTGTTTCACCGTCCGTGCTCCATCGTTCATGTGTGTCATTTCTGTCATCTATGATCATGTACCAATGCTGAACGTTTTTTATTTCACTATGCCTGTGAACGCCTCCATGTATTTTACTGTTTTTTATCCATCGTTTTGTTTTGTTTTTCTATGTCTTCATATGAACTAATTGTAATATCTGTGGCTGAAGAGCGACGTAGTTTTGCCGCTGCCGGCCTACTTGTATAAGGTATTAAAGTGACAATAAAGAAAAAAAAGAAAGCGGAGCAGTTACTTGTACTCAGGATTCAGGTGAAAAGGATTCCGACGTGATTACGGCAGCTCGACGGAAATTAACAGATTTTCAACGCTATATGGTAGTTGGCGTTAGATACATTGGACATTCCGTTTCAGATATCGTTAGGGAATTTAATATTCCGAGATCCACACTGTCAAGAGTGTGCCGAGAATACCAAATTTCAGGCATTACTTCTCACCACGGAAAACACAGTGGCTGGCAGTCTTCACTTAAGGACCGAGAGCAACGACGTCTGCGTAGAGTTGTCAGTGCTAACGGACAAGCAACACTGCATGAAATAACCATAGAAATTAATGTGGGACGAATGACGAGTGTATCCGTTAGGACAGTGCGGCAAAATCTGGCGTTAATGAGCAATGGCAGCAGAAGACAGACTCGAGTACCTTTGCTAACAGCACGGCATCGGCTGCAGCGCCTCCCCTGCGTTCACGACCATATCGGTTAGGTTCTAGGCAATAGGAAAACATTAGTTTGGTCAGATAAGTCCCGATTTCAGTTGGTAAGAGATGACGGTAGGATTCGAGCGTGTCGCAGACCCTACGAAGCCGTGGACCAAAGTTGTCAACAAGGTACTGTGCAAGCTGGTGGTTATTCGATAATGGTTTGGGCTGTGTCCACATCGATCATTGACTTAAAATAGTTATATTCAGCTACTTGCAGATCACTTCATGTACCAAAACAACTAAGGAATTTTTAGGGATGACAATGTGCCATGTCACTTGGGCCAGAATTGTTCGCGATTGGTTTGAAGAACATTCTGGACAGTTAGAGCGAATGATTTGGCTACCCAGATCACCCAACGTGAATCTCTGTCGAACGTTTGTGGGATCTAATCGAAAGGTCAGCTCGTGCACAAAAACCTGCATAGGCAACACTTTCACAATTATGGACAGCTATAGAGGGATCATGGCTCAATACTGCTGCAGGGGACTTTCATCGATTTGTTGAGTCCATTGCACGTCGAGCTGCTGCACTACACCAGGCAACCAGGCAAGAGGAGACCCGACACGATATAGGAGTTATCCCGTGACCTTTGTCAGTTGACTGCATTATACTTGTGTTATTAAATTTACAATTATGTGTTCATTTATTGTTAGGACAGCTGATGACGTACTTTGAGATTGCATATGTAGAAAGGTGATTCGAAACTTTTCTTCCTGAACATCCTGTTTCTGAGACCTACCTGGTTGAATTCGATGTTGATATTGTAGTGAAATATTCAAATATTCGACGGTTAAGTTCTATGTTTCATAAGATACTTAATCTTACTTCGGGGTGTATTCAGCAGGGAGGTTTTTTCTGTTTTTTTTTCTCTTTTTGCTCCTCGGTGTGGCACTTTACGAAGTAAATGGAAGACGCGTGACAATAAAAATCGAATCTAGTATATACGCTTCTTATCTCGGGACGCAAAAACAGAACTGGTCTTTCCACCTGACTCTCCGGCCACTATGAGCTGTGTGTCGTGCCATCAGTCGACAGAGCATAGCGGAAATGTTCATAATTCCATGTACCACAACATTATCTCCACATCTTTTTCGTTTGTAGACAATATATGAGGTAAACGAAATTTCAGGAGCTAATTTCTTTTCAACGTCAATATATGACGAAGTATAAATTGCAGTTAACGCTACCTCGCAACCGTATTGTGGCAGTTAGTTAGTTATTCATGCACGAAGTGACAATTATTTTGCCATAGATCATGCAAAGGTATAGAGTCTTCATTAGATAGCTTTGTAGGGATGGTACACAGTTGATTGTTGCCGCGGCTTGAATTAAATGGGGCCGTTGCAGAAGTACATTGGTGAGCGAAAACATGATGACCACTGTCCACCGCGAGACTGAAAGCAACCAGGTGGTGTCATGGGCACGCGACACATCCTGGAGAAGAGACTAATGGGGAATCATTGAAGCGATAAAATGGTCCGCAAATAGGGTTCAAGAAATGGTTCAAATGGTTCCAAGCACTATATATGGCATATGGGGCAATAGGAGGAGGTGCCAGAAGAAGGTTTGTTAGGTTTAAGGAACACCAGGATGCGCCAGATCTTCCAGAGGGGGGGGGGGGGAGGGAGGGTAAAAGCAAATGAAGAGGATGGTGTTACACTGGGTGGCAAGGGTGGTGAGGGAGGAGAAAGGGCATTCCTTGAGATGGCGGTAGGCGATGCAATTGTGAATAGGGACAGTTTAACATTTGGAGCGGAGGATGAGTTTCATGTCTTAGGCTGTCATAGGAGTGTTCAATTCTGAGGACAGTAACTGGTCCAAGTACTGGAAGCTGGGAGCAAGCAACAGGACAGTGGTATTGGTGCATTCAAGGACATCAGGGAAGAGGGAGTAATCAAAGTGAGGGTCACTGGGTATGGAGAAGACTTTGTAGAGGTCAGAAGCTTTACTGAGGTTCTCAGGGAAGGGACAATTGACATGGAGCAGTGGTAATGTGGGGCAGGATGGCTACCAATAAGGCAGTGGTAGGAGGACCACTATTTGTAGGAGTTGACAGGGAGGGTGGCGTTGAGTCGTGTTCATGTATGACGCCAGACACAGCGTTTCTTTAGTGTTGTATGTGTCTTTGTAATTGCCATAGGTGAAGGAGTGTGTTCCAGTCACGAGTGTGGAGGAAGGAACAGAAGAGTCAGAGGGATTCACAGAGAAGGAGTACGGCCTGTGGAGGAAGATTTTGTGGGGGTGGATAGGTTTAGTGGGAACATGAACCACCACAACATCAGAGACGTTCTTCTGGAAGAAGGACGAGATGTGAGACATGTCATCAAGATGGTGGAAGGGGAAGGGATGGCTTCCAACCTAGGTGTCAACAGATTCATGGTAGGCATTCCATTCGGCATGGCAGTAGTTGTGAACGACCTTGGGAGGGGTGAATGGGCAAGGAAGGAAGCCGGGGAGGGCAACGGGCAAAGAAGATGCTGAGAAGGACTGGCAGGTGGTCACTGCCAATGGGTTCATGGACTTCCACATTGATTGCCCAAGGAGGTTGGGAGAAGCAAGGACAACATCAGGGCTGGTGTAAATTTCGGGATAGGTATGCTAAGGGAGGAGGACAAGGTCGCCCTGGAGGGTGGAAAGGAGCTGATGCCACTGCTGGAGTGTGGTAGGGTCATGGTATGAATGTTAACATCTGTGGCAATCTTGTAGGTGTAGAAGGTGCGGTCAGTATGGGAAAAGAAATCATAGGGGATGGGAACAGCAGGGAGATGTATATGCTAGCACAGGTAACAGTGAGGGTGGGTAAAAAGACGCTGAGGAAAGGATGTTCAGTAGGATCACTGAGGAGGGGTTGTGGCCAGACAGGGATATGCTTAAGGTGGCCAACAGCAGTCACACCTTGCAGTATGGGGTGGTCATTATCGGTTCTATGAAGGACATAGGGAGAGGTGTGGACAATGTAGGGAGGTTCGAGGAAGGTTTCATTCAGAATGAAGGCGTCAACCTGGTGCTGGGACAGGGTATACATGTAAAGGGGCTTGTTGGGAAGGAGCGAATGTGGTGGCAGGTGGGAGGATTTTTGCAGGTTGGGGGAAGATGATCGTTATAGACCAGGCACTTTTGGCACTGGTGGGACTGGGGAAGGCAGCAGGAAGAGTCAACAGGGTGGAGGCAGTTATAAATAAGGGCTCTCTGGGTGAGTAGGTGGTCGATGGATAAGGGGGACTCGATGAAGACACACATAAGGAAGGTGGGTCCGAGCTGCACGGGACTAGCTGAGCAGTCTAAGGCGCTGCAGTCATGGGCTGTGCGGCTGGTCCCAGCGGAGGTTTGAGTCCTCACTCGGGCATGGGTGTGTGTGTTTGTCCTTAGGATAATTTAGGTTAAGTAGTGTGTAAGCTTAGGGACTGATGACCTTAGCAGTTAAGTTCCATGAGATTTCACACACATTTGAACACACCTTTTTGGTGCGTCCGAAGTCATTGAAGATGTGGCAGAACGGATTTTGAGTGCAGGGTGGGTTTTCAGTTCCACCAACACCCCTACCTCCACGACCATGGGGCTGAGCTTTGTGATCATGGTGGTGAGGGTTGGAGGACAGCGAGGAAATTGTTGCTGGTGAGAAGAGGATGGGGTAAGGAAGGATGTAAGGGAAGCATGAGGACCAAAGGTGAAACAGGAGATCTTTTTGAGAAGGTTGGTGTTGAGGGAGGGATTGGGGGATTTGATAAGGATGGAGTCCTTGTGGGAAATGAGTTCGGGAATGTGGACATTGGGAAAGAATTTGTGGATTTCTAAGGTGTGGGCAAGGGCATCAAGGAAATTGGGGCCGGGGCAGTTGAGGATGAAGGTGTGCATGGCAGGGCTTAGGGAAGCGGGAATAGGGGTGCTATCCATGGGGTTCAGAAAGGATGGCGGTGGGCAGTGGTTTTTTGATGGTGGTGGCAGGAGTGGGGTCAATGCTAGGTCATGGGATAGGTTGAAGGGTGAGGGATAGGTTGAAATGGAGGTGATAGGTGACAGGCTCTGCTTGGGATGTGAAGGTGTTAGTGAATTGTCTGGGGTGGCGATTGTGGCCCAGCGCCTATGACCCGGGCAGGTGAAGGATGTGCTGGGGTTGTAGGGCGACTGGGGAGGAGGGAGAGCCGGCCTCTGTGGCTGAGCGGTTCTAGGCTCTTCAGTCTGGAACTGCAAGACCACTACGGTCGCAGGTTCGAATCCTGCCTCGCGCATGGATGTGTGTGATGTCCTTAGGTTAGTTAGGTTTAAGTACTTCTAAGTTCTAGGGGACTGATGACCTTCGATGTTAAGTCCCATAGTGCTCAGAGCCATTTGAACCATTTTGAGGAGGAGGAAACTCATGAGGATGGGTGGCAGGGGCGGGAATGGGAGCAGGAGCAAGAGAGGGAGCAGGATTGGACTGATAAAGTGTGGATACAATGTGGGGGCGGAGATGGAGGGGGAGGAAAAGTGATGAGGGGAGATTGGGCATAAGGAGAGGGACTAGGGGGAGGTACTCCATGAAGTAATGGTAGGGGTAGGGGACGTGGAGGTGTAGATGATGGTGGAGTTTGGAGTGTCCATATTTAAATCGGGATGAGCCTACCGCCAAGGTAGGAAACGTAACGATGAGTGGGGAGGCGATACAGAGCAGGTGAAGACTACAAGGAAGACGAAGACGAAGAATCAGCATGGTGACGGCATGGCGACGGCGACGGCGATGGGTAGTGGCGGCGGGCTGCCGGTAGCAGACTCCGAACCAGTGGGCGGCAGGCGCCGGGCGGCCAGCATCAGCAGACCCCGAAGCGGCGGGCGACGACGGCGGCGGTGGCAGCAGCGGCGGCGGCGACGGCGGCGGGCAGCGAGACGATGCAAAGAGCAGGGTTACTGAGTTTCCAACCGGAGAATAGGTACTGAGAGTTGCCCAGTCGACAAATTCTTCCATGTGGAAGGAGGGATGATGTAGAACTTAGAACTACTTAAACCTAACTAACCTAAGGACATCACACACATCCATGCCCGAGGCAGGATTCGAACCTGCGACCGTAGCGGTCGCGCGGTTCCAGACTGTAGCGCCTAGAACCGCTCGGCCACCCCAGCCGGCTGGGAGAATAAAGTCGTTTCGCTTCAAGCAGATGTAAATCTTCAGAATCGCAAAATCACCAGTGAGGTTTATTCAGGACTCCATTCAGCTGCAAGTGTGCTTCATTTGTAAACCAGATGCAGTCAACATTATATCTTCCATTATTAATCAATTCCAATCCTAAAGAAAGGAGGTGTTGACAGATGTGAAAATTACCGAACTATCAGTTTAATAAGTCACAGCTGCAAAATACTAACGCGAATTCTTTACCGACGAATGGAAAAACTGGTAGAAGCCGACCTCGGGGAAGATCAGTTTCGATTCCGTAGGAGAGTGGAAACACGTGAGGCAATACTGACCCTCCGACTTATCTTAGAAGAAAGTTTAAGGAAAGGCAAACCTACTTTTCTAGCATTTGTAGACTTAGAGAAAGCTTTTGACAATTTTGACTGGAATACTCTCTTTCAAATTCTAAAGGTGGCAGGGGTAAAGTACAGGGAGCGAAAGGTTATTTACAATTTGTACAGAGACCAGATGGCAGTTATAAGAGTCGAGGGACATGAACGGGAAGCAGTGGTTGGGAAGGGAATGAGACAGGGTTGTAGCCTATCCCCGATGTTATTTAATCTGTATATTGAGCAAGTAGTAAAGGAAACAAAAGAAAAATTCGGAGTAGGAATTAAAATCCATAGAGAAGAAATAAAAACTTTGAGGTTCGCTGATGACGTTGTAATTCTGTCAGAGACAGCAAAGGACCTGGAGGAGCAGCTGAACGGAATGGACAGTGTCTTGAAAGGGGGGTATGAGATGAACATCAACAAAAGCTAAATGAGGATAATGGAATGTAGTCGAATTAAGTAAGCTGATGCTGAGGGAATTAGATTAGGAAATGAACACTTAAAGTAGTAAAGGAGTTTTGCTATTTGGGGAGCAAAATAACTTATGATGGTAGAAGTAGAGAGGATATAAAATGTAGACTGGCAATGGCAAGGCAAGCCTTTCTGAAGAAGAGAAATTTGTTAACATCGAGTATAGATTTAAGTGTCAGGAAGTCGTTTCTGAAAGTATTTGTATGGAGTGTGGCCATGTATGGAAGTGAAACGTGGACAATAAATAGTTTGGACAAGAAGAGAATAGAAGCTTTCGAAATGTGGTGCTACAGAAGAATGCTGGAGATTAGATGGGTAGAACATATAATTAATGAGGAGGTATTGAATAGAATTGGAGAGAAGAGAAATCTGTGGCACAACTTGACAAGAAGAAGGGATCGGTTGGTAGGGCATATTCTGAGGCATCAAGGGATCACCAATTTAGTATTGGAGAGCAGCGTGGTGGGTAAAAATCGTAGAGGGAGCCAAGAGATGAATACACTAAGCAGATTCAAAAGAATGTAGGTTGCAGTAGATACTGGGAGATGAAATAGCCTGCACAGGATAGAGTAGCACGGAGAGCTGCATCAAACCAGTCTAAGGACTGAAGACCACAACAACAACAACATCAATCAGTGTGACAATGTGGTTTGCAAAGGAAGCCATCTGACGCATGACTCTTACAGGCATGGCCTGGTGGCTCTGGATTGAATGGAAACATGAGCATGCTCTGCCTTAGTATTTTCTGCGTGCTGGAACGCTTGAAACAGTGTCTGCTGCTATTATTCTGACGCATTCCCTTGGATTATGCTGAATAATTTCAGAAATCGTGATGCCATTTCCAGGAATAGATACAATTTTTCTGGGGCCAACATTCACCGTATGATCATCAGCCACAGTGACTGTCCGTTGAAATATGGCGAAGAGCCTGCGAATGGTTTTCGCATCTGATCCTTTTGGAACATTCAAACGTGTTTGAAAACTCGTCTTGTTTCCGTAGGATTGTGTTTTAGTATAAGAAAAACGCGTTGTTCGATGATGCACACGATTTCAACATCTTCCTTCGGTATACTGACCTTTTACGTTGCAGTGGTAGAACTAATGGCCCTGAGCTGCGGACCACTATTTATAGACACTACGTATTGCAATTATAGCGCCACCTTTAACAGCTTTTCGGAATATTTCGAAACTTCTGTATAACATCTGTATAAAATCCTTACAGCTTTCATAACAAACACACCGTTGCTACAATCGTCTACGACCTTTGTCTTCGAGATATTTTATTTTTAAATCAGGGACTCCTTCGCTGGACGTTCTGTAAAATCTGTGCAGTCGCTATTGTCAGTTCACATTTTAACGCCGCATGCAAAAAAATCAGTTATAACATTTATCGTAATGGTAATTATGTCCACTCATTATACATGGTCATAGAATACGCAATAAAATGGTATTGTGGATGTTATACTACTGCTGCTGCTGATGATGATATTGTTCCGTATGATTATGGTGACAGTCTGTGAAGATACCTCAGGTAATGATTGCGGTGAATAGATGGTTGCAATTTCCCGCTATTCTAGTATTATAGACATTTTTGTATGGATGAAATAGCTTGAAGATGTCTTTCTTGAAACACGTAAAACGAAAAAGGAGGTGCTGGCTACGACTGCTACGGAGGATATGTGCCGTAACGTACTTCGAGAGCATTCAGACCGTTACAGATATCGGTGTCATCAGTTCGAAGCACTGGACTTCGTAGAAAATAAAAGGGCTTCCAAAATTTTATGTTCGTCACAACTACATTACATTAAAATGTTGTAAATTAATAACTTGAGCATAGTGAAACCGATTGTCAAAATTTATTCGGATCAAGTTCTAGTTAAATAACAAATATTTGAATTACGCAGTATCCCTCACAGAGTGCCTCAGTGTAGTGCCGTCTGTCTCTTCGATTACGTAACAGTTTTCTATCGGGAACGTTATCACTAAAATGAGACAGGAAAATCGCCAAATATAAACGTTTAGCTTGCGATACAGTAAGATATACTACAGTGTTTACCTCAGTTTCCGAGAAAAACACTTGGTTAAAAGACGAATGGTTTTCATACATAAATTTTACTGCGTGTTCCACGTCGCTCTTATTTCTGTGACACTCTCGGGCTTTTAAAATTCTGTAAAATACCAAACCAGTCTAGAAATAGTGTTGCACGTCTGTGCTTATGCGCTTCAAGTCTTTGCATATCAAACAGCTCCAAAAAAGCTGTCGGAAAAAGATGCAGAGTACTTAGTACCGACTTCACATCAGGAAGCGTTACTTTCTTTTCTTTTCGTAATTTCCAGTAGTCATAAAGAATACGGACATGATCAAGTTTTCTCAGCTGCAGTTTTTCGTCCTACATTTCCCACTAGACCTGCACGCAACTCTCGTATTGACTCAGGTGGCACAATGCAAACACACTGAGGTGGCAAAAAGTAACTGGATACCTCCTAATATCATGACGGACTTCATTTTTTCCAGCGTGCCATGGACTCAACAAGTATTTAGAGGTCCCCTGCAGAAACATTGAGCCATCTTGCCTCTATAGCAATCCAGTCCATAATTGTTGAAGTTCTGCCGATACAGGATTTTGTGCACGAATCAACCTCTCGATTATATCCCATAAATGTTCAACGGGATTCATGTTGGGCGATCTGGATGAGCAAATCATTCTCTCGAATTGTCCAGAATATTCTTCAAGCCAGTCGCAAACAATTGTCGCCCGTGACATGGCACATTGTCACCCATAAAAATTCCATCGTTATTTGGGAACATGAAGTTCATGAATGGTTGTAAACGGTCTCTAAGTAGCCGAACATAACCATTTTTAGTCAAAGATCGGTTCAGATGGACCAGAGGACCCAGTCCATTCCATGTAAACACAGCCCACACCATTATCGGGCCACTACCAGCTTACACTGTCCCTTGTCGACAACTTCGGCCCATCTCTTCGTGGGATCCGCGCCACACTTGAACCTTACCATCAGCTGTTAGCAACTGAAGTGGGGACTCATCTGACTAGACCACGGTTGTCCAGTCGTCTGTGGTCCAATCGATATGGTCACGAGCCCAGGAGAGGCGCTGAAGGCGATGTGTCGTTAGGAAAGGCACTCGCGTAGGTCATAGCAAATTAACGCCACATTTCGCCGCACTGTCCTAACGGATACGTTCGTCGTTCTTCCAACATTGATTTCTGCGGATAGTTGGCGAAGTGTTGCTTGTCTGGTAGCGCTGACAACTTTACGCAAACGCCGCTGCTCTTGGTCGTTAAGTGACTGCCGTCGCCCACTGTGTTGTCTGTGGCGAGAGGTAATGCCTGTAATTGGCATTCTCGGCACGCTGTTGACACTGTGGATCTCAGAATATTGAATTCTGTATCGATTTTCGAAATGAAATGTCCCATGCGTCTAGCTCCTACTAACAATCCGCCTTCAGAGTCAGTTAATTCCCGTCGTACGGCTATAATCACGTCGAAAGCCTTTTCACATGAATCACCTGAGTACAAATGAGAGCTCCGCCAATGCACTGCCCTTTTATACCTTGTGACGCGACACTACCGCCATCTGTATATGTGCATTTCGCTATCCCATGACTTACATCTAAAATATGGTTCAAATGGCTCTGGGCACTATGGGACTTAATATCTGAGGACGTCAGTCTCCTAGACTTAGAATTACTTAAACCTAAGTAACCTGCCCGAGGCAGGATTCGAACCTGCGACCGTAGCAGTAGCGCGGTTCCGGACTGAAGCGCCCAGAACCGCTTGGCCACAACGGCCGGCCACTTTCGTCTCCTCAGTGCATAATTACACTGTGTAATAACGTTTTCTTCAATTATTCATGTTCTCCTACGTGCGGTATTTGATGCCGTGACACTTACTCGAATGAAACTCAAATACCGGTGGAAGTCGCACAGTGGTTAGGGTTGTGGAGGAGCGAGCTGTTAAACTCTGTTCGGCCATACTGAATTTAATTTTGTGTGGTCTTTTTAGTTCACGTAAACCGAAGCTTGGGATAATCATTTATGTAATAGCATAGCCAAATGACTCACGAATCCTTGTGTGCGTGGAGTCTATATACAATGAACTCGGTGTTAGAGGGGCATTAAGTGTTGATAGCAGACAAGTCCTCGAGAGCAACTATCACGGAAGTACACTATCTGATCAAAAGTAGCTGGACACCATTACGTAATGTGGAACTGAGTACTAGATGTCCCAAGAGACGGACAAGCAGGTATAAAAGAAGGCGGGGAGAGTACTGTTGTCAGTAAAGAAGTAGTAAGAGCAGAACCGGTCCCTTAGGAGAGCTCGGTCACTTCGAACGTGATATAGTAACTGGATGTCACCTGACCAAGAAATCTATATTGAGCATTCAACCACTCTGAAGCTGCCCAAGTCGACTGTTGGGGATGCGATTGGAAAGTGGAAACGCGCTCAAACGGTCACAACTAAACGAAGACTGGGTAGACCTCAAACAATGACGGACATGGATCGTCGGGCACTGCGGAGGGTGGTTGTAGCAAATCCCATGAAATCAGCGTAACGAATTAGTCATGAGTTCCAAAGTGTTACCAGCAGTTCGGCTAGCACAGTGACTGTGCATAGGGAGTTAAAGAAGAATGAGGTACAATGGCTGAGCAGGTGCCCATAAGCCACACATTTCTGCACTCCGTTCAAAGCGACTCTATATGGTGCAGAGGGCGACGCCAATGGACAGTGGATGACTATAAACGAGTGGTGTAGATCAATGAATCACGCTATACCCTTTGCCGTTTGGATTTGGCGATTGCCAGGAGAACGTTACATGCCGTCATGTGTAGTACCGATAGAAGTACGGATGAATTGGTTTTACGGTATGGGGTTGTTTTTCATCTTTGTGGTGTGGTTCCTTATTGTGATTAAGAATGTGGAATATTATGAATCCGTTTTACAGCATTCTCTACTGTGTACAGTAAAGGAACTAATCGGAGATGATGTTTATTGGTATCAGTGTGACAATGCACCTGGTCATAAAGTAATGTCTGTGAGGCAGTAGTTCGTGGACAGTAACACTCCTGACATGGACTAGTCTGCCCACGCTTTCTACTTGAACTCAATGGAACACGTTTGGGATGAGATGAAACGTTGATTTCGTTCCAGGCTGCAGCGTCCAGCATCACTACTTTTTCTGGTTTCGGTTTTTGAGGAAGAACGGAGTGCCATTCCGCCACAATCATTCTTATACCTTCTTGAAAGTGTCCCCAGCAGAGTTCAAGCAATCACAAATGCGAAGAGTGGGCACACCCCATATTAATCTTCACTAATAGCTGTTCCGAATCATACATCTACATCTACATCTACATGGATACTCTGCAAATCACATTTAAGTGCCTGGCAGAGGGTTCATCGAACCACCTTCACAATTCTCCTTAATTTTCCTTACTTTGCCGTGGTGATCGTTGCTCCCTATGTAGGTCGGTGTCAACAAAATATTTTCGCATTCGGAGGAGAAAGTTGGTGATTCGAATTTCGGAGAAGATTCCGTCGCAACGAAAAACACCTTTCTTTTAAAGATGTCCATCCCAAATCCTGTATCATTTCTGTGACACTCTCTCCCATATTTCGCGATAATACAAAACGTGCTGCCTTTCTTTGAACTTTTCCGATGTACTCAGTCAGTCCTATCTGGTAAGGATCCCACACCGCGCAACAGTATTCTAAAAGAGGAGGGACAAGCATAGTGTAAGCAGTCTCCTTAGTAGGTCTGTTACATTTTTTTAGTGTCCTGCCAATAAAACGCAGTCTTTGGTTAGCCCTCCCCACAATATTTTCTACGTGTTCCTTCCAATTTAAATTGTTTGTAATTGTAATTTCTAGGTATTTGGTTGAATTTACGGCCTTTAGATTAGACAATGTTGACTGGAATACTCCCTTTCAGATTCTGAAGGTGGCAGGGGTAAAATACAGGGAACGAAAGGCTATTTACAATTTGTACAGAAACCAAATGGCAATTATAAGAGTTGAGGGGCATGAAAGGGAAGCAGTGGTTGGGAAGAGAGTGAGACAGGGTTGTAGCCTCTCCCCGATGTTATTCAATCTATATATTGAGCAAGCAGTGAAGGAAACAAAAGAAAAATTCGAAGTAGGTATTAAAATCCATGGAGAAGAAATAAAAACTTTGAGGTTCGCCGATGACATTGTAATTCTGTCAGAGACAGCAAAGGACTTGGAAGAGCAGTTGAACGGAATGGATAGCGTCTTGAAAGGAGGATATAAGATGAACATCAACAAAAGCAATACGAGGATAATGGGATGTAGTCGAATTAAGTCGGGGGATGCTGAGGGTATTAGATTAGGAAATAAAACACTTAAAGTAGTAAAGGAGTTTTGCTATTTGGGGAGCAAAATAACTGATGATGGTCGAAGTAGAGAGGATATAAAATGTAGACTGGCAATGGCAAGGAAAGCGTTTCTGTAGAAGAGAAATTACTTAACATCGAGTATAGATTTAAGTGTCAGGAAGTCATTTCTGAAAGTATTTGTATGGAGTGTAGCCATGTATGGAAGTGAAACATGGACGATAAATAGTTTGGACAAGAAGAGAATAGAAGCTTTCGAAATGTGGTACTACAGAAGAATGCTGAAGATTAGATGGGTAGATCACATAACTAATGAGGAGATATTGAATAGGATCGGGGAGAAGAGAAGTTAGTGGCACAACTTGACTAGAAGAAGGGATCGATTGGTAGGACATGTTCTGAGGCATCAAGGGATCACCAGTTTAGCATTCGAGAGCAGCGTGGAGTGTAAAAATCGTAGAGGGAGACCGAGAGATGAATACACCAAGCAGATTCAGAAGGATGTAGGTTGCAGTGGGTACTGGGAGATGAAGAGGCTTGCACAGGATAGAGTAGCATGGAGAACTGCATCAAACCAGTCTCAGGACTGAAGACCACAACAACAACAACAGATTAGACTGATTTATCGTGTAACTGAGGTTTAACGCGTTCTTTTTAGCACTCATGTGGATGGCCTCACACTTCTCGTTATTTAAGGTCAACTGCCACTTTTCGCACCATTTCGATATTTCTTCTAAATCGATTTGCAGTTTGTTTTGATCTTCTGATGACTTTATTAGTCGATAAACGACAGCGTCATCTGCAAACAACCGAAGACGGCTGCTCAGATTGTCTCCCAAATCGTTTATATAAGTAGGAACAGCAAAGGGCCTAAACACTACCTTGGGGAATGCCAGAAATCACTTCTGTTTTACTCGATGACTTTCCGTCAATTACAACGAACTGTGACCTCTCTGACAGGAAATCACAGATCCAGTCACATAACTGAGACGATATTCCATAAGCACGCAATTTCACTACGAGGCACTTGTATGGTACATTGTCAAAAGCCTTCCGGAAATCCAGAAATACGGAATCGATCTGAAATCCCTTGTCAATAGCACTCAGCACTTCATGTGAATAGAGAGCTAGTTGTGTTTCACAAGAACGATGTTTTCTAAACCCATGTTGACTGTGTGTCAACAGACTGTTTTCTTCGAGGTAATTCATTACGTTCGAACACAATATATGTTATAAAATCCTGCTGCATATCGACGTTAACGATGTGGGCCTGTAATTTAGTGGGTTACTCACACTACCTTTCTTGAATATTGGTGTGACCTGTGCAACTTTCCAGTCTTTGGGTACGGATCTTCCGTCGAGCGAACGGTTGTATATGATTGTTAGGTATGGAGCTAATGCATCAGCATACTTCGAAAGAAACCTAATTGGTATACAGTCTGGACCAGAAGACTTGCTTTTATTAACTGATTTAAGTTGCATCACTATTCCGAGGATATTTACTTCTACGTTACTCATGTTGGCAGCTGTTCTCGATTCGAATTCTGTACTCGCAACGCAGAAAAACTAGATCTTCCCTCATTACTCGAATGAAAATGACTGTGTCAGCCCATTTTAGTTGTACAAATTATGTGTATCTTGCTTCTACATTTGATTCGATTTTTACTGTGTGTTTTATCTTTGTTTAGTAGTGCAAAGAATTTGTTGTGCAGTCGTATAATAATGAACGAATGTGTCTGGTTACGCGTATTATCTGAACTCCATTCGCATAAGAAACAACATTTAGTAAATATCGCCAGTAGATCATTCGAATGTTTCACAGTTTTCTCGCTGTAGTCCACGATGATGGAAGCGGAAAATCAGAGATTTCGTTATATTTTATAAAATCGTTCAAGATTTCATCACCGCTGGATATTATACTGGATATTACGCTGCCTGTCAGTGTACCTCTCGATTTCATCAGCCGCCATGGTCTGATGCTTCCACAGCGTTTTGTGAAGGCTGTGGACAGATCTATCAGAATACCGCAGATGTTCTCCGTTGCTGACGGCGAACCGTAATCCTTCCTCTTACAGCAAGCTGTATCTGCCGCAGCAAGCATTTCCTGGTTTTTGCGACGGTTTGATTTCCCACTTACATCTTGAACGCCATGAATAAAGAATCCGCGACCCGTTATTGTTGAGATCCTTTCCTCTCATTTGTTTCTGTTGCCGTGGTTTTGGATTTCTATTGCTCTTTTGCATAAACGAATGTCGTAATTCGTCAGTGGAATAACAATGCTCTACATCTACATGTATAGTTACACCTACAGCCATATTCTGCAAATACTGTGAAGTGCATGGCAGAGGGTACTTTCCATTGTATTAGAACTTTTTCCTGTTCTGTTCACGTATCAAACGCGGGAAGAATGATTGTTTAAATTCCTCTGTGCGTGTTGTAATTAATTTGATCTTTTCCTCACGGTCCCTATGGGAGCGATACGTAGGGGGTTGTAGCATATTCCTTGAGCCATCACTGAATGACGTTTGCTGAAACTTTATAAGCAGGCTTTGTCGGGATTGTTTACGTCTATCTTCAAGTCTGCCAATGCAGTTCTTTCAACATCTCTGTGACAGGTCGAATAAAACTGTGACCATTCGTGCTGCCCTTCACGGTATACTTTCAATATCTCCTGTCAGTTCTGCTTGGTACAGGTCCCACACACTTGAGTAGTATTCTAGGATGGGTCGCTATCTCCTTTGTAGACTTCGCATTTCCCTGCTATTCTACCAATAAAAGCCGCCTACTTTATCCACGATTGAGCCTATGTGAGCGTTCCACTTCATGCTCCTACAAGAGGTTAAAGCCAGGTATCTGTATGAGTTCACCAATTCCCACTGTGACTCACTGACATTACAATGTCGTTTATGTTCTATGATTCCGATGTTGAAGGATTTTCCAGTCACTGAAACATACGAATCTCGTCGACGAGACATTCCAATACAAACTCCTCCGCGCATTGTAGGACGCGCTATGCAGTACTTCCTACAAAATAACTGATTTTCTTTTGTCCGACACCAACCTCAGGAACTCGCTCGCATGATACTTTGTGTGTCATTTTTATATCTTAAGAATCTAATAGATAGATAATCCTGTCCGTCTCTTTGAATTTGAGCTGCAGAAAAATCATTCATTTTTGAGTCGCTTCGTCTATCATGTAATATCTGAAGGTAGTTTAGCTTCTTTACGGAGTTCCCTTTGAGAACGCATTCCAGTTCTTGCACAACGTGTATGAGGTGCTAGGTGCCGGTCGGAGTGGCCGTGCGGTTCTAGGCACTACAGTCTGGAGCCGAACGACCACTACGGTCGCAGGTTCGAATCCTGCCTCGGGCATGGATGTGTGTGATGTCCTTAGGTTAGTTAGGTTTAATTAGTTCTAAGTTCTAGGCGACTGATGACCTCAGAAATTAAGTCGCATAGTGCTCAGAGCCATTTGAACCATCTGAGGTGCTAGGTCTCTCGTACACGTCACTCACGGCTTACGATACTCCAGATGATAAGAGTGGTGAGAACCAACCAGGAGTAAGTGAAACTAAAGTAATAAGTTACTAAGAGAGAAGGAAATCGGCGACTTCCAGTCGGTAGTACTGAATTAAGAGAGTAAATTTTTCATTTACTTCTGAAGTAAATTTATTTACTCCACTGCTGATGGAGAGCACCATTGAAGAGTACGCTACTACGTTAGTAACTTAAGGAGGAAAGAAGGACAAAATTTATTCCTAGGCAGTAGTAGGAGTAAAGTAAGAGAGTAAGGTGTGATCTTCTGTGTTTTAAGTATCGAATTCTATCGATTACCTGGACAACGAAGAATATATGGAAATGGAGAAAGAGGTGAACATCCCAAGAATGAGGGTTGTGATGAATAGCGACAGTGATTTCAGAGAGCGGTTTGGGTTTCGTAAGAAATCTTTTGAGTTGCTCCTTGGTTTCTGGAGCCGTTAGTGCAGCATAATTCTGGCAGGAACCGTGGTTTGTCTCCTAGGCTACAACTTTTTTGTGGACTGCGAATCTTTCTCAAAGGTACTTATCAAATCGTAGAAGGGGATCTCATTAATACCCATCGTACTACTGCTGGAAGATCTTTTAACAGTGTGATGAACATTTTAATTGCCTTAAAGCTACTGTATATGTCCAAGCCACAGAGCCAAGAAAATATATCAAAGAACAAAAGGGAATTCTATCGAACTGGTGGATTCCCAGATGTCATAGGGGCCATAATTTGTGTACATATACCCATACTTTGTCCTTCTGGAGCACGAGCAGAACTATATAGAAATTGCAAGAATTTCTTTTCTGTCAATGCACAAACCATCTGTGATGCCAATATGAAGATTTTGAAGGTGTTAAGCCGTTGGCCGGGTTCCACGCATGATGCACGCATTTGGGACAATAGTACAGTTGCTGCAGAATTAGAAAATGGACAATATGATGGGTTGCTTGTTAGAGATAGTGGATAAGCTATCTCCAAACATCTTATGACGCCTGTGTTCCGAGCCCACACAGGAGCCGAACGGCGCTACAATAGAGCCCATATTGCTACCCGATGTGTAATAGAGTTGGCGTTCGGTGTTTGGAAGAAACGTTTCCAAATTCTCACTAAAACAATGCGATTTAAAGCAAACAAGTGTCGGAATGTTATTGTGGCTGCTGCAGTTCTACACAATTATGGAATAGAAGTTAGAGATGCGTTTCACCCTGATACTGTGGAGGTGAATGCATCGAACAAAATGCATTTCAGCCAGAAGCAGATGCTGCAGGCCAAGCTGTCAGAAGGTCTACTATACTAATTACTTTAATTAAAATTGTACCTAGTTTGCTAGTAAAATTAGAAGCTAGTGTAAAGATATTTCCTTCTTAAATGAATAAATAAGCCACCGGATTGTCACTACTGCAGTGAAAAGTGAGTCATTTTATTTAAGTGTAATTTTATAGTTATGTTCTTTTTCTCTTTCTTCCTTTTTTTTGCTAGGGGATTAACATTCTCATTTTATTTCTTAATTGAGTATACAAAGTCATTCAATGTTTCGATTTTTTTAAAAAAAGGACTCCTTTTATAATATTGCAAATTCAGATAAATATTAGAATATAGTATTAACAAAAATTAGTACAGATGCTGAAATGATAAACACAAAAATTGTGCCATACAAGAAACAAGAACTTATTAGCCATTTGAAAAATATCAGAGAAATAAAAGATGTTTTATGCATATGAATATTGTCTTATTCATTCGCAAAAACCCAAATTTCTCGAGCACATTGGCTGAAGATCTGGAACCTGAAGTTTGCTCCATTACGTTCTTGAACTTATTCATGATTTCCATTTTAGGGTTATGCTCTTCTTCCACGATTTGTCTTTGTCTTTCTATTAATAGCATTTTTGCATTGTATTCCTCTCGTATTAAATGCATTTTTAAGGAAAGAAGCTCGTCTGCTTTTTTCAGCAACTCTCGGTTCTTCAGTACAACCGCATGTTCTCTCCCTCTTTTGCTGGGCGCATCTTCTGATAAGCTCCCACCAGAGAATGCAGGCCGAGGTTCGTGGCTATGGGATGAAGTTCCACCTTCAGCAGTTTCACTGCCACCTTCAGAGCAGTTACCATCATCGAAGTTGCTTGAAAGTATCACATTATCCTGAGATGTGTCATTGTCGTTAAGTCCAGCTAACCCCTCTAAAACTTGTGGGATCGTATCAACAACCATTTGGCTTATATCGTCGATCTTCGTCTCACCTACTCCACCGCCAGTTTGAAATTGTTCTCGATTACATTTAGCTTTCATTTTCTCTGCTGTCGCTTTCATGTCCTTCCAAGTTACTTAAAGCTGCTCGTGTGCTCTTTGTGTAAGAGCTTCTGCGTTGTATTCTACGTGTATTTTTTCCCAAGCATCCTTTTTCCTTTTTAGCATGTTGACATAGTGCTTATTAGATTCGGTAGTAGTTACGTACTTTTTCATTATTTCCGCAAACCGCTCTTTTTTATTTTCTGGTATGTTTTTTGAACGTTTCTTGGCTACCTCCATGTTGCCGCTAGCTCGTATCTCAAACTGGCGCTTATATTAACACGTGTCACCAACCAACAATGGACGCCGGTAGTTGTAGATGGTGGGGTTAATATAAATTCATCCATTAATAGCGCGTTTATTTTCCATAATACACAGAACTTATCATTAATTAGTACCATAGCATTTAGATTTTCCAATTTTAGTATTTCAATTTAATAATCCTTGCTAGCTTCTAAAATTAGAGGGATGAACATAGATTACGCAAAAGATGAAGCAATAATGTCTGCCGACAATCAATAATTTCCGAGAGGGAAAGTAATGCACGGGCCAGCAGTGTGCAGAACTGGTTTACTTCTTTAGTAAAAAGGCGTTACTACTTTAGTTACAACTAAAGAAGTAAATATAAATTGAGCTCTACAACACTTACTAAAAGGGAATATTACTACAGAAGTAATTTACTGAAGTAGCCCAGACTAAAGAAGTAAGACTTACTACAGAGTAATTTATATTAGTTTTTCGCTCGCCACCCTAATCTTTATGTGTGCTGGATGACGATTCGATAGTTCATGCATATGTCTGTCATCGACAGTAACGTCCTGAAGTGGCATTTGTGAAAACATCAGCACTTGCGTCATTTCATCAACTTCCATCACCTGGGAACCATAGCGCGATAACTGTGGTGGGTACGTGAGCGCGACAAAGACGCATTGCGCGCCAAAACATAATATCCCCTGCAGTTAGGGCCCCCTACATTGTACACTACAAGGTAAAAATTGGGTACGGGACGAACTGTCTTCCTGATCGTTTTAAACAAGGCATGTTATGAGGACCAAATACAACAAACACATTCTTTTCCCTTCAGTTAGTTCCTGACTAGCGTTTCATGCGAAATCTGTTAGTGACTTATGTAAACAAGAATTCCATCTTCCTTCACGAGATGGTCTGTGGTCAAATACACTATTTTTGTCATGTCATCTGGCTGGTCTGATGCAGCTCGTCTTGTCTTCCTCTCCTGTGCCAACCTCTTCATCTCAGGGTGGCACTTACACCTGACGTCCTCACTTATTTGTTGGTTATAGCCCAGTCTCGGTCTTCCTCTTAGAGTGTTTACCCTCCACAACTCCCTCTAGCACCGTGGAAGTGAAGTCAGTAGCGATCCAGTGTGTGGATCAGGAGTCCGACAAAGCTACAACCCCTCGATGATGTCGTCCGCAGACGGGAACAAAACGTAAGGTTTCAACAAGAAATTCATCTGTCCTCAGCGTAACAAACAAACAAACGCCGTCCGAACAGGTCTTGAAGGACCAAAGGCACCAAGCGGCCGCCGTGTCATCCTCACCCATACGCATCACTGGTTGCGGATATGGAGGGGCATGTGGTCAGCACACCGCTCTCCCGGCCGTTGTCAGTTTTCGTGACAGGAGCCGCTACTTTTCAGGCAAGTAGCTCCTCAATTGGCCTCACAAGGGCTGAGTGTATCCCACTTGCCAACAGCACTCGGCAGATCCAGACGGTGACCCAGTCGTCAGCCTAACAAACCGGAATATTTTATTAATTCTGACATTTCCGACAGCGAAATTTTACATTTTACATATCCTATTTTCCTGTCCCTTCTTCTTGTCAATTTTTTCCCTTTATCGCTATCCTCCTCGATTCTGCGGAGAACCCCTCATCTCAGCATCCTTCTATAGAACCACATCTCAAACTCTTCGACTCTCTTCTTCTCAAATTTCCCTACAGTCCCAGATTCACTTCTATAAGTGATGTACTCCAGACATACAATCTCAGAAATTACTTCCTCAAATTAAAGCCGATGTTTGATACCAGTAGAATTCTTTTGGCCTGGAATGTCCTCTTTGCCTATGCTAGTCTACTTTTTATGTCCTTTGTGCTCCATCCTCATGCTTTATTTTGCTTTCAAGATGGGAGAATTCCTTCACTTCGTCTACATCGGGGTCCCCAGTTTAAGTCTCATTTCTGCTGCATTTTATACTCAGGTGTTTCTTCGGCTTACTCTGATTCCATATTTTGTGCTCAGCAGAGCCGGCCAGGGTGGCCGAGCGGTTCTAGGCGCTACAGTCTGGAATCGTTCGACCACTACGGTCGCAGGTTCGAATCCTGGCTCGGGCATGGATGTGTGTGATGTCCTTAGGTTGGTTAGGTTTAAGTAGTTCTAAGTTCTAGGGGACTGATGACCTCAGAAGTTAAGTCCCATAGTGCTCAGAGCCATGTGAACCATTTTGCTCAACAGAATGTTTATTTCATTCAGTACGTCGTGTAATTCTTTCTCGCTTACACTGAGGAAATCAATGTCATCAACAAATCTTATTATTGATATTCTTTCACCTTTAATTTTAATCCCACTCTGGAACGTATCTTTTATTTTCATCATTGCTTCTCCAATGTCAATTTGACCATTAGGGAACAAAGGCACTTCGTTCTTGGTTATACGATCTTGTTATTATTCTTTGTTAGTCCTTACACAGGGCGGCAATTGTTGAAATATACGAAAAAACGTAAATTAGTTACAAACTACGGTGTGCACAAACTTTATTCAACATGTAAACGTCGCTACAGATATTCGGATTTAGGTTATGACATGTTCGATGTGCCTACCATCATTGGCGATGATGTGGCGCAGACGAATAGCGAAATTCTGCGTGATCCGCTGAAGTGTCGGAACATCGATGCTGTCGATGGCCTCCTGAATGGCTGTTTTCAACGCAGCAATGGTTTTGGGATTATTGCTGTACACCTTGTCTTTAATACAGTCCCACAAAAAGGAGTCGTGTGTTCAGATGCGAAGAGTACGGAGGCCAAGGAGGCCCATGCTGTCTCCAAAGCGCTCCCCAGGGCATCAAAAACTATCCTGCTTCGATGGGGTCGAGCTCCGTCTTGCATGAACCACATCTTGTCGAAATCAGGATCACTTTGCATAATGGGGACGAAATCATCTTCAAATGGTTCAAATGGCTCTGAGCACTATGGGACTTAACTTCTGAGGTCATCAGTCCTCTAGAACTTAGAACTACTTAAACCTAACTAACCTAAGGAAATGACACATATCCATGCCCGAGGCAGGATTCGAACCTGCGACCGTAGCGGTAGCGCGGTTCCAGGTCTGCCGTCTGCTTGACGTCTGCTGTGCAGCGAGCTACCTTAATTCAAGTATTAACTGTATTTTTCTTACTTGTCACTTTTCTTCCGTGTGTTTTTGCTTTTAGGAAACTTTAATTGTCGAGTGCTAGTAATAGTGTTCCATAGATTTCGTGTTTGTTTTGAATACAGTCAGAGAGAGTCCCTTTAGTCAACCATAGTGCCAGTAGTGCTAGTGTTTGTTTTCAATACAGTCCAGAGACAGGTAGTGCTATTTTCATTGTTTTCTACAAGAAGTGGCTAGCAATCACAGTTTAGTCAACAATCAGTCGCCTTTAGTGAATTAGCAGTCTAGTTAAAAGTTGATTAACTCTCTACAGTAAATTGATTTCTTAGGATGGATAGGATGTGTGACTGCTGTGTACGGACGCAGGAGGAGCTGGCCACTGTTTGCGAACAGCTGAACGTGTTGATGGCAGCGGTCAGCCGTCTTCAGGCTGCTGCCTAGGAATGTAGCGGCAGTGGGGAGTCTGGTGCGTCGCATGGTACACCCCAGGTGTTATGTGCTTCACCCACTGTCCCTGCTGTTGAGACATCTTCGGTGGTACCGGGCGCGGTTGGGCCACCCCCTCCCCAAGGGGAGTGGCGGGTTCAGTGGCGTTCGCGGCGCACGAGGGGGAGGGTATATGTGGAGGCTGGCCGTGTGGCATCGCCCGCTCTGCCTGTGAGTGGACATGTGGCCGCTCCTTCAGCAAGGTCCGAGCAGGCACACGGGGGAAGGGGTTTATTAGTTATTGGGAGCTCCAACGTTAGGCGGGTGATGGAGCCCATTAGGGAAATAGCGGAAGGTCGGGGAAGAAGGCCAGTGTTCACTCTGTCTGCTTGCCGGGGGGTCTCATCCGAGATGTGGAGGAGGCCCTGGCGGCGGCGATAGAGAGTACTGGGTGCACCCGACTGCAAATTGTTGCTCATGTCGGCACCAATGACTCCTGCCGTCTGGGTTCAGAGGTCATCCTCAGTTCGTACAGGCGGTTGGCGAAATTGGTGAAGGCGGAAAGCCTCGCTCGCGGGGTGGAATCAGAGCTAACTATTTGTAGCATCGTTTCCAGAACCGATCGCGGTTCTCTGGTTTGGAGCCGAGTGGAAAGCTTAAACCAGAGGCTCAGACGATTCTGCGGAGATCTGGGGTGCAAATTTCTCGACCTCCGCTGTCGGGTGGAGAAATGTAGGGTCCCCCTGAATAGGTCAGGCGTGCACTACACGCCGGAAGCGGCTACAAGGATAGCGGAGTACGTGTCAAGTGCACATGGGGGTTTTTTAGGTTAGAGAATTCCCTCCCTAGGCCCGACAAGACGCCTCCTGAGACGCGGCAAGGTAGGAGTAGGCAAAATGCAACAGGGAATAACAATATTAATGTGCTAATAGTAAAATGCAGGAGCGTCTATAGAAAGGTCCCAAAACTGCTCTCATTAATAAACTTTCACAACGCCCATATAGTACTAGGGACAGAAAGTTGGATGAAACCAGACGTAAACAGTAATGAAATCCTAAACTCAGATTGCAATGTATCCCGTAGAGACAGGCTGGACAGTGAAGGGGGAGGCGTGTTTATAGCGATAAGAAGCGCAATAGTATCGAAGGAAATTGACGGAGATACGAAATGTGAAATAATTTGGGTGAAGGTCACGGTTAAAGCAGGCTCAGACATTGTAATTGGATGTCTCTATAGGCTCCCTGGCTCAGCAGCTGTTGTGGCTGAGCACCTGAAGGACAATTTGGAAAATATTTCGAGTAGATTTCCCCACCATGTTATAGTTCTGGGTGGAGATTTTAATTTGCCGGATATAGACTGGGAGACTCAAACGTTCATAATGGGTGGCAGGGACAAAGAATCCAGTGAAATTTTTTTAAGTGCTTTATCTGAAAACTACCTTGAGCAGTTAAACAGAAAACCGACTCATGGCGATAACATACTAGACCTTCTGGTGACGCCGGCCGGTGTGGCCGTGTGGTTCTAGGCGCTTTAGTTTGGAACCGCGTGAGCGCTACGGTCACAGGTTCGAATCCTGCCTCGGGCATAGATGTGTGTGATGTCCTTAGGTTAGTTAGGTTTAAGTAGTTCTAAGTTCTAGGGGACTGATGACCTCAAATGTTGAGTCCCATAGTGCTCAGAGCCATTTTTGAACTTCTGGTGACAAACAGACCTGAACTATTTGAAACAGTTAACGCAGAACAGGGAATCAGCGATCATAAAGCGGTTACTGCATCGATGATTTCAGCCGTAAATAGAAACATTAAAAAAGGTAGGAAGATTTTTCTGTTTAGCAAGAGTGACAAAAAGCAGATTACAGAGTACATGACGGCTCAACACAAAAGTTTTGTCTCAAGTACAGATAGTGTTGAGGATCAGTGGACAAAGTTCAAAACCATCGTACAATATGCGTTAGATGAGTACGTGCCAAGCAAGATCGTAAGAGATGGAAAAGAGCCACCGTGGTACAACAACCGAGTTAGGAGGAGGAGATTAGTGTTTAAAGTCGAACCGAGTTAGAAAACTGCTGCAGAAGCAAAGGGAACTTCACAGCAAACATAAACATAGCCAAAGCCTTGCAGACAAACAAAAATTACGCGAAGCGAAATGTAGTGTGAGGAGGGCTATGCGAGAGGCGTTCAATGAATTCGAAAGTAAAGTTCTATGTACTGACTTGGCAGAAAATCCTAAGAAATTTTGGTCTATGTCAAAGCGGTAGGTGGATCAAAACAAAATGTCCAGACACTCTGTGACCAAAATGGTACTGAAACAGAGGATGACAGACTAAAGGCCAAAATATTAAATGTCTTTTTCCAAAGCTGTTTCACAGAGGAACACTGCACTGTAGTTCCTTCTCTAGATTGTCGCACAGATGACAAAATGGTAGGTATCGAATTAGACGACAGAGGGATAGAGAAACAATTAAAATCGCTCAAAAGAGGAAAGGCCGCTGGACCTGATGGGATACCAGTTCGATTTTACACAGAGTACGCGAAGGAACTTGCCCCCCTTCTTACAGCGGTGTACCGTAGGTCTCTAGAATAGCGTAGCGTTCCAAAGGATTGGAAAAGGGCACAGGTCATCCCCGTTTTCAAGAAGGGACGTCGAACAGATGTGCAGAACTATAGACCTATATCTCTAACGTCGATCAGTTGTAGAATTTTGGAACACGTATTATGTTCGAGTATTATGACTTTTCTGGAGACTGGAAATCTACTCTGTAGGAATCAGCATGGGCTTCGAAAAAGACGGTCGTGTGAAACCCAGCTCGCGCTATTCGTCCACGAGACTCAGAGGGCCATAGACACGGGTTCCCAGGTAGATGCCGTGTTTCTTGATTTCCGCAAGGCGTTCGATACAGTTCCCCACAGTCGTTTAATGAACTAAGTAAGAGCATATGGACTATCAGACCAATTGTGTGATTGGAGTGAGGAGTTCCTAGATAACAGAGCGCAGCATGTCATTCTCAATGAAGAGAAGTCTTCCGAAGTAAGAGTGATTTCAGGTGTGCCACAGGGGAGTCATAGGACCGTTGCTATTCACAATATACATAAATGAGCTCATGGATGACATCGGAAGTTCACTGAGGCTTTTTGGAGATGATGTTGTGGTGTATCGAGAGGTTGTAACAATGAAAAATTGTACTGAAATGCAGGAGGATCTGCAGCGACTTGACGCATGGTGCAGGGAATGGCAATTTAATCTCAATGTAGACAAGTGTAATGTGCTCCGAACACATAGAAAGATAGATCCCTTATCATTTAGCTACAAAATAGCAGGTCAGCAACTGGAAGCAGTTAATTCCATAAATTATCTGGGAGTATGCATTAGGAGTGATTTAAAATGGAATGATCATATAAAGTTGATCGTCGGTAAAGCAGATGCCAGACTGAGATTAATTGGAAGAATTCTAAGGAAATGCAATCCGAAAACAAAGGAAGTAGGTTACAGTACGCTTGTTCGCCCACTGCTTGGACACCGCTCAGCAGTGTGGGATCCGTACCAGATAGGGTTGATAGAAGATATAGAGAAGATCCAACGGAGAGCAGCGCGCTTCGTTACAGGATCATTTAGTAATCGCGAAAGCGTTACAGAGATGATAGATAAACTCCAGTGGAAGACTCTGCAGGAGAGACGCTCAGTAGCTCGGTACGGGCTTTTGTTAAAGCTTCGAGAACATACCTTCACCGAAGAGTCAAGCAGTATATTGCTCCCTCCTACGTATATCTCGCGAAGAGACCATGAGGATAAAATCAGAGAGATTAGAGCCCACACAGAAGCATACCGACAATCCTTCTTTCCACGAACAATACGAGACTGGAATAGAAGGGAGAACCGATAGAGGTACTCAGGGTACCCTCCGCCACACACCGTCAAATGGCTTGCGGAGTATGGATGTAGATGTAGATGTAGAACCTCTCGGCCACTCCGGCCGGCCGAAATCATCTCCCAAAACCTTCACGTACCGTTTGGTAGTCACCGTCCCATCAAGAAATATCGAACCGATTATTCCCTGAGTGGACACTGCACAACCGTTGAGGGTGAAGAGATTTCTCGATCGCGAAATTCGGATTCTGAGTCCCTCAAATGCACCAATTTTGCTTACTGACGAACCCATCCAAATGAAAATGGGCTTCGTCGCTAAACAAAACCATACTAATTCCCATCATGCCCCGCTGTCAACCGTGCAGTTTGAACTTCCTAACGCAAACCGCTCAGAGGTTATGACGATTTTATTTCGTGTAGTTCAACAATTGTCGCCCAGCACGTCCATATTGCTACATAAAGACAAGTCGTTTAACTTCGTTACCAAAAATCCCGAAAAGTTCTTGACCGATTTACTTCATATTTTTACACAATACTCTAATAAACGTTCAGACGGACATAGGTTACATATTTTTAAATATGTGTACTATATAACTATATATGGGAAATCTTGTTAGTAAAAAATATAGAAAAGGTCTTCACCGATTTACTTTAAATTTTTATATAATAAACGATTCGAACGAACATAGGCTACATATCTTTTCAATGTGTATTATTCATAATTTTTTTATTGTATATCGATTCCCTCCCAGAGGGGGACAGGCTGGCAGCAGCATAATACGCTGCTCTGCAGCTTACAGCAGATAGAGTTAAAAAACATAATGAGGAAACATAACAATAAAAAGAGGTGATAAAACGCTGACTGTTTGAAACTAGTACATGGCGAAAAAGTTGTGAAGAAAACATAAAAAACAAAGAGGTCAGTGATGCTGATTAAAAACACTTAGGAAATAGACAGGCGCAATTACAAAAACATGGCGACAGTCTCGTTTCTGTTCACAGCACTTTAAAATGGGGAAACATAACACTGAACACTCACGGAAAAAACTACACTATAGAGTACGAAGGCACATTGGTTTGGGGGGGGGGGGGGGACCCAGACAGATGAGGGGGGTGGGGGGGAAGGGGGGAAGCCGATGGAGGGAGAGGGCACAGAAAAAGTTGGGTGAGCAGGGCGGACGCGAGAAAGTAGTGGGGAACACAGTGGAGGGGAAAGAAAAACGACTTGGGGGGGGGGGGGGGGGAGAGAATAGAGTCAAGGAGTGGGTAGGTGGAGAAAAAACAGAATGAAAGGGGGGGTGGGACAGACGGAGCTTAGGACTGGTTTTCCGTCTGAGCTCTTGATATTCATACAGGTTGTTCTCTTTTCTCCAAAGGTCACTATAACTTTCCTGTGGGCAGTCTCTTTCTTAACCCTAGTGATATATGCTTCTACATCCTTACATTTGTCCTCTAGCCGTTCCCACTTAGTCATTTTCACTTCCTGTCAATCTCATTTTTTGACATTTGTGTTCCCTTTCGCCTGCTTCCTTTATTGCATTTCTGTATCTTCTCCTTTCATCGATTAAATTCAATATCTCTTGTGTTGCCCAAGGATTTCTACTAGCTCTCGTCTTTTTACCTACTTGCTCCTCTGTTGCCTTCACTATTTCATCTGTCAGAGCTTCTCATTCTTCTTCTACTTTATTCCATTCCCCTGTTCTTGTCGATCGTTCCCAAGTGCTCCCTCTGAAACCCTCTACAACCTCTGATTCCTTCAATTTATCCAGGTCCCATCTCCTTAAATTCCTAATTTTTTGCAGTTAATTCAGTTTTAATCTGCAGTTCATAATTAATAAATTTTGATCAGAGTCCACAACTGCCCTGTAAGCGTCTTAAAATTTAAAATATGGTTCCTGTATCTCTGTCTAACCATTACATAATCAATCTGAAACCTTGTGGTGTCTCCAGGTTTCTTCCAAGTGTACAACCTTCTCTCATGTTTCTTAAATCAAGCGTTAGCTATGACTGAATTATGCCCTGTACAAAATTCTGTCAGGCAGCTTCCTCTTTCATTCCTTTCCCCCAGTTCATATTCACCTACTGCTTTTCCTTCTCTTCCTTTCCTACAGTTGAATCCCAGTCACCCATGATTATAAAATTTTCGTCTCCCATAAGTATCTGAATAAATTCTTTTGTCTCATCATACATTTCCTTAATCTCCTCCTTATCTGCAGAGCTAGTTGGCTTATTTACTACTGTGATAGGCGTGGGCTTTGTGTCTATCTTGGTTACAATAATGCATTCACTATGCTGTTTTTAGTGGCTAACCCGCGCTGCTATTTTTTATTCATTATTAAACCTACTCCTGCATTACCCCTGTGTGATTTTGTATTTATAACCCTGTATTCACATGACCAGAAGCCTTGTTCCTCCTGCCACTGAATGTCACTAATTCCCACTATATCTAACTTCAACCTATCCATTTCCCTTTTTAAATTTTCTAACCTACCTCCCCAATTAAGGGACCTGACATTCCACTCTCCGGTCCGCTGAACGCCAGTTTTGTTTCTCAGGATAACGACGTCCTCCTGAGTAGTCTCTGCCCGGAGATTCGAATGGGGGACTATTTTACCTCCGAAATACCAGCGCAGTAACGACGTTTCAGTTAATGTTACAAGACGAGATCAGTCAATCATTCAGACTGTTGACCCTGCAACTACTGAAAAGGCCTCTCAGCGGATACCTATCCATTGTGGTTGCATCTACGGTACAGCTATCTATATCGCTGAGGCAATCAAGCCTCCCCACCAACAGCAAAGTCAATCGTTCATGGGGAGGGGGGTTAAACATTCTTTACTAAATTCACATATATTTATGAGGGCCGTTCAGCAATTTCTTCAGTGTGATCGAAACAGGAGATTCTGAAACAGCTGCTAAAACGCACGATGCAGACGTAAAAAATGTACTGCAGCAACCGATTCTATAATGATTCCTCCCAAGATGCTACTGTAGCGACTCGAATCTGACTGCCTGCGTTGGTAAGCGAAGTACTGGTCAAACGCCAAATACTACGTTTTGGTACTCCACTTAATGCAATATTCTCGTTTCCGACGTGTGGTATGCAATTTGAACAGCAGTCACTGCATCAGAAAGGCTTTAGTGCATGAGGTGTTAGCTCTCCTTCAGACAGGACGACGTCTGGTCAAAGGTGTCAACGAATGTGGCCAAACGTGGCGAGAAACGTGCAAGCTTTCTTCGAATACGATGTGCACATTCGTCCATTCTGGGTATGTTTCTTCACGGGGCTCTGTTGACTCATGCACTAACTACAGGGAAGGAGGTTTCTCACGAATGTATACATCCAGATATTCTTTCTTTCCACTTCGTAGCTTTTAGAGGTTGTGTTGGTGACACTTTGTTGCTCCATATAACACTGAACTGCCAGGCTTACGTATTATGTTCAGTTCGTCAGTCCTAATCTTTTGTATATTATCAGGTCCTAATCTATGATATGAAGTTCATTTCAACAACACATACGCTTCTGATTGCTCACAAAATTCCACAGCTACATCTACATGCCTACTTGGGAATCCACTATAGAGAGCATGTTACCACATGTTAGCTTTCATTCATTCCCCATGGGAAGAACAACTGCTTAAAGGCCCCCGTGCATACCAATACTGTAATTAGCCTGCTCTTGTCTTGTCGGTCCATACTATAGC
This sequence comes from Schistocerca serialis cubense, assembly GCF_023864345.2. Lineage (NCBI taxonomy): Eukaryota > Metazoa > Arthropoda > Insecta > Orthoptera > Acrididae > Schistocerca > Schistocerca serialis. The sequence continues at coordinate 886,715,391 of NC_064638.1, forward strand.
AATACGAAGCGGCTGATGAGTATATCTAAATTCTTCGTTATTACTGGTTCCTGAAACTGTGTAAGTAGGCTTTTGTGGGATAACTGGCATCTATCTTCAAATATCTTCGGGTTTTACAACATTTCTGTGACTCTCCAGTCTGTGATGACCATTGGCTTCGCCCTACTTCGTATACGTTCAATATCCCCTGCAAATCCTAATTGATATAGGTCATACACACTTCAGTAACACTCGAAGGTAGACTCACAAGCGCTCTGTAATAGTCTCCTTTGTACATTGGCTTCACGGGCTTGAGATGTTTATATTTTCCCACCTCCGTGTTTCAAATATTTTGAGTGAAATGCCCAGTCGATGCGCTGTTGTTTTCACGTCAATTCTACCAACATTGAGAGTTGTTTAGTTCTCGGGGTTTTGTAAACCCCCTGGATTCATGTCTCGTCGCTGTGCAGCCTATGAAAAGGATTGTGGAAGACTCCCAAATAAATTCCAAAATACAGTGCAGTTTTACTACCAATATATTTCCAGGACACTGGTGTCCGAGCCTGGTAAACTGTATTGGTTACATCAGATGTACCCTAAGTTGACATCAAACGACACAGAGTTCACCACAATCAACAAACGAGTGAGCCTACAATACATTTGCTCACAACCCTAGCCAAAAAATGAGTGCCTGAAGGCACCTGCGTGACCTTCATTTATACTTTTGTTAACAATTACCTACAATGAAAATTACAATTTTATGTAAAATCACAATTAAAAGTTAAACCGAATATGAGCTCCACATTGCTAAAAATTTACAATCTCAGTGCTGAACAAGGTGAACCTATTTTCAACTTAGTTACGAGTTAATATAACATTTTCTGACTAATTATGTTACTGGTAACAATTACATTTCTAAATTTGTTCATAACAAATCAACTAGTGCCTGAATTTTAGTGCTAACGTATATAGGAGATTCAATTAACAAGCTTTATTTATATGTTCTATTTAATTTGCTGTAGCAATTTTATACAGATAGGTTAACTGATACATCCTGACCATGTGCTACATTTCTTTTGATTAGTTACAGTATTAATCTCACATTTACATTATGTTTCTCACATAGGAACAATGTTAATCAGCAAAGCATCGTTTTCGAATTATATGTATGCTGAAATAGTGTTTATTTTGCATGTAATTTGGAAACAGGTCACTTTACAATTGGGCAATTAGGACTGGTGTTTATCTTTAATGCTCTCCAAAGGGTTCTGATAGGTAGCAATGAGATATAGTAATATTTCAATACCCCGCAAAGAGCTTTGCCTAGCCTGATAGACGAAACTCTTCTCACAAAAATATTTGTGTGATTGATGTGATACAGTACTAGTTGGACAAAATAACACAAAATGCATATATTTTAAAAGATACAAAATTGAATCATGAAACTTTACATACAGATAAATTTTCCAAATAGCTACAAACATATACTTCAAGAAAACAAGAATTGGAAATATGAGATTACAAAGAAATTAACAAACTTTTACAAAATCAATGTTTACATCAAATTTTCTGAATGAATGTTTTTCTGAAACTATCACTTCTAGAGCGTCCGTGTTTTTGTCACTTCTAGAGTGTCCAATAATTTTCCCTCATTCAAACACTCAAACAAAACTAAGCTAGCAAATCACAAATTTGATTGGATTGATTATGTTGCACTTTTAAAGTGTCCATGTGACATGTTCAAGGATAATATTATCATATAAAAAACAGAAGAATAGAATTTATCCTAACGGTTTGCAATAGCATAAAATATTTTGCAAATCTTATCAAACATGAATATTCAATATTATATTTGTATATTTATATTGTGACAGTATAGAAACTGTTCATTTATATCCAATCCGGGTTGTTGTCACAAGTATCTGAATATACTATGTATAGTCAATATTTCTTGGCTTTGTACATCAAAAGCAATAACGTTTCAAAATGTTTACCAGACATCCAGAAAGTCAGATCAAATTAACACTGACAAACAGCTTCAAGATGTTATAAATTGTGACAAAATAAGTATTACGTCAATAAAATTCCTGAAAATGGCAAGATACACTTAAGCAAGTGAAAATGTAATTGTGCTATAGTTAGCAACCTTGCAGTAAGGAGATTCTGTAAAAAAAATCCAGAACCTTGTCACATGGCATCTTATATTTCATTTCGTCAAAGTCCTCAGTCTGTCCATTAAAGTTGTCATTTCCTACCCCTCAATACCAAACTTAGTCTCCAGATTGTGTCTTGCGAGATGTGAGTAGTGTAAAATAATAGTTTTTCAATGTGATTTGTGTGCTATGCATTGTCATAGTTGTTCAAAATAACTCTTAAGTTTAATTTTACATCGGCATTTCCTTCAATCAAAATGTATAAGAGTTCTACTTCATGCAATTCAAATCATTCATAAGTACCGTTGTGTGTGACCACACAGTATCATCATCATCATCATCATCATCATAATCCTCTCAATTAAACTAATCATCAAAACCATTAATAAATGAGGGTTGAATACCACCAAACCACCTCAGTAGCATTGCATATCATATAACCTAAACCTATCATCATCATCATCATCATCATCCAAATGCCCCTACGAAAATGCAAGCCAAAACAAACCATCTTCCATCAATAAACTGTAAACATCAATTCATGTGAATCAGAAACAGGAATGAGTCTGAAACGTCAAATCCTTAATACAAATGCAAATCACATCACTTACCTTATTTCAAGACAATCCTCAACAATTTCTATCAATTTCAACATCTCTCTTGTGTGTACATAACTGAGTGATACATGTATATAGTATATCCTGGCGATAATCCCTTCTTAACAGCATAAATCACTTCAGCCCTTTCATAAATCATAACGTCTTTCAACATCTCATGTGTTCTTATATATAGTAACACATAAATTCAGTTGTCAATCGTATAACGGTATGAGGATCAAAACATAGTAAATCCTTCCATGTGAATAATATATATAAGATAAAAACCAGTGAAAAGATGTATATAGTTCTTTTTAACTCCACAAATGTACCATGAAATCTGTAAGCATGTATTAATAAGCTTAGTGTATTTCAGACAATTCACCTTTCATTTCTGGATAAGCTGATATAAATACAGTATGGTCTGTTGTTTGTAAAGATGTGTAACTGTTCCTCACTAGAAAATACATATTGGTTTTTCCTGGCAATGTAAGTTCAAATCATAATCCTCACATATCAGTAATAGTCACAATTGGTAGGATGTAAATGTCAAATTATCAATACATCTGATGATGCAGATTACTCAATCAAAACAAAATGTATCTTATACTACAAATTAAATCACAAGAAAATATCTTACATAACAAATATAAGCAAACATAGGTGCAAAATATTAACATATGTATTGTTGGAAGTTTGTGTGTCAGAAAGTTATCGTAGAATGTGGCATCAGTGTTTTCGAGATGAAGATGTCACATTAGCTGGGGCAGCTTGCATAAGCCACACGCATAGTACTCAAAGATTGTGTACCCCCCTGAGGGATTGCAATTATCGCACATAAGGTTTCAACTGAGTGACATTTCTTAAACCAATTAGCTTTCTTGATTTGGGATACATAAGTCGGTAGGTGTTTGGATGTGGTTTCTCATAAACTTCAAATGGACCAATGTAAATATCGAAAAATTTCTTGATCTCTCTATTGATTGCTTTGGATTTCTCAGAACTTTTGGTTAAGACTAAATCACCTAAATTGTAGTGTGTAAACTTTCCTTTTGAATCATGTTTAAGCTTTCTCTTGGCACAGTGTGTTTCAATATTTTTCTTTACTATTTCCATTCTCTCACCCAGTGTTAACTCATTACAGAAAGGGAAATTGATCAATTCATACAAGATGTTTATGTTTGGTGGGTGTTTGTAAAAATGGACTTCATAAGGCGTAAAGCCAGTTGTTGTATGTTGCAAGGTGTTCAAAACATCTTCAAAATCACATATGTAACTTGACCAATTTGTATGACCTTTAGAGCAGTAAGTTCTACAAAGCCCGCCTATTTCATGCATATAGTGCTCAGTTGGGTTACAAGATGGAGAATAAACAGAAATAAGGATGTGCTTAATGTCTTCATCTTTCATGAAATCTTTCCAAATGTTAGATGTAAATTGGCTTCCATCGTCTGAAAGAATGGCTTTTGGTTTTCCAATCTGTGTGAAGTAATAATTACAGAAACAGTTTAAAATTTTCCTGCTTGTTGCCTTCTTTAGTGGATACAATTTTACTAGTTTAGTGAATAAGTCAACAACTACAAACAAATAAGTATAACCCTCTTTAGTTCTCGGCAATTGGCCAAACAATCAATTCCTATCAGTTCCAATTTGCCTTTTGGCACAATACTTTGTAAATAACCTTGGTATTTCTGATTTGTGACTTTTACTCTTTGACACCGATCTCATTTTTGTATAACCTGTCTTACTCTTCTAAACATATTATTAAAATAGACATTTTCCTCAAGTTTGTCAGTGCATTTCATGATTCCACAGTGTCCATAGCTCTCATGTGTGTACTTAATTAAAACGTCAACACATTGTATAGGCCAACAAACCTTCCAGATCTCGGAGTCAGTGTTATATCTCCTGAATAAAATACCTTTAAAGTTTTGATAATACATTCCCACCTTTTCATGACCATTTTTACCAATAAGGCTTTTCACAAGTTTCAAATCATCATCCTGATTCTGGTATCTCCTAAGCTGACTACAAATGTTAGTAATTTCCTTTTCACCCTTAATCCATCTCATGTACATTATTTTAAACACTTTGTTATCCAATAGTTCTTCTTCCTGACCACCCCCCCCCCCCCACAGGTAATCTAGACAAAGCATCAGCAATTACATTCTGATCCCCGTTTATATACTGAATGCTATAGTCAAATTGTTTCAAAAATATGACCCACCTGGTTAATCTACTATTAAAAAGTTTACAGTCTTGAATATAACATAGAGCTTTGTGATCCGTGAAAACTGTGAGTTTATGGCCTGCTAGATAGTTCCTATATTTAGTGAAGCCCCATACAATGGCAAGTAGTTCCTTCTCAGTCACCGTGTAATTACATTCATGTTTCCGCAGACCTCGGCTGGCAAAACTGATTGAAAGATGTTCTATTTTTCCATCAATTTCCTTCTGTTGAAACAAATGTACACCTAATCCGTAATATGAACAATCTGTCATTAGGCAAAATGCTAGTGAAAGGTCAGGTCTGTGGAGTAATTGACTGTTATTTAGTTGTTGTTTGATCTCATCGAATGCTGCTTGACACTGATCTGTCCATTCCCATATGGTATTCTATTTAAATAGCTCTCTCAAACACGGTGCACTTAAAGCTTGGGTGCTGACATTCTTACGATAAAAATTACATAGACCATTACATAGACCTCAGCTGTTTCTTGTTCTTTGGACATCGAAACTGGACAATTGCAGAAATTTTATCACTGTCAGATAGAATGCCTTCTCTGTTAATTATATGGCCTAAAAACTTCAAGTGGGATACTCCAAATTTGCATTTACTTAATTTAAGGGTCATACCACCTTGCCTGAACTTATTGGCTAAATTGTACAAAGTATCAAGGTGTTCCTCCCAAGTTTTGCTGGTTATTAATATATCATCCACGTAAATAATTAGTTTAGATAGTAGTTCACTTCCAATCACATGATCCAAAGCTCGAATAAACTTAGTACAGACACATTCAGCCCGAATGGAACAACACAATAATGAAAACATTTACCATTATATAAAAAGGCTGTGTACTGCCTTGAATCCTGTGCTAATGTGATTTTATGAAAACCTGAGGTCAAATCAAGGCTAGAAAAATATTTTGTATCATTGAATTTCTACAACAGTTCCTCCATGGATTCAGGATGATCTGTTTCTCTTTCTATAAACTTATTTAGGTGATGTGAATCCAATATCAGCCTAAGACCTCTATCCTTTTTTGAAATACAGACTATCGGGCTGTTATATGGACTGTGACTTCTCTCTATTATTCTCCATTTTTGCATTTTCTGGAGTTCCCTCTCCACTTCTTTCCTTTTACAGATGGGTACCCCATAAGGCTTAATGAAAAAGGGTTCGTGTGGCTTTAACTTCAAATGACATTCATAATCTTTGACCCTACCAGGTTGATCACTAAAAATGTTACAGTTTTCCCAGAGAAAATTTTCTAATTCCTGCTTTTCAGACTCAGTCAAGTCATTTGCTTCTTTTACCTTTTCTGATATGGTTAGGGAGTAACTATCATCAACCAAATTCTGGTTATTGTGATCCCTATTTTCCTCTTCCTCCATGTAATGGCTACACTCTGGATAAATTATTTCCCTAATATGGTTACTACTGTTTGTACTTGAACTTAACTGGATCACTACTTTTCCTTGAATACTGGCCTTTGGTTCAGTGAACAGTAATTCTGAATTTTGCCAATCAAAACTCACCTTTGCTTTAACTATCCAATCCATCCCTAAAATCGTTTGCTCACTGAGGTCTGGAATAACTAAACAACCATGTTCAAAATTAATGTTGCCAACAGAAAATGTAATTAAAGCTTGTTTATTTATTAACTTACTAAACTTGCCAGTGGCACCTTTAATCCGTACACCTGTGATGGGAAATTCGATGTAACTTTCAGTGTCTTTTATCCTGTTCCTCAACTTGGCTGAGATACTACTAATGGGACTGCCAGTGTCAATCAAACAAAGTCCTGACCAATTGTTAATGCTTATTTCTACGTAAGGGCTACTTGAGGTAATATTTGGGTCACTATTCACATTCTCTGCCAACAAGTCACTTTCTAATTCAATTCTATCAATGTTGTTACATACTTCTTCACTACAGGTTTCAATGTTAGAATCAACACAAGATTAACTGGAATTAAATACACATGAGACAGATACCTTTCTTTCATTACACTTAAAATTATCTTTCATGGATGGATCTGATTTGATGACTTCGCTTTCCTTCTTATTTTCTAAACAAACTTCATTTTCACTGATAGTAAATTCCAAAATCTTCTCACCTATCAACTTAGCTTGTTCCTTCTTATTAGTAGATTTACTTAAGATTTATTTTCTACAAATTGTTACCAATACATTGTTTGCTCTCTTAATATCTTCACATGAACCAATTTCGCATTTAGAGTTACTTTCAGCTGCAACACCATTATCAATACCTTCAACATAAATAGTGCCATCTAATTCCTCTTGTGTACATATATCATCAAATACATCATCCTTGACAGCACTATCTTTACCAAAATCATCATCAAAATAATCTGTGGGTGATACCTCTGCACGCACATCTGCCTTGACTACTAGGTGTTCAACATCTGAAGTTATACTACTGAAATTGCTACCTGTTTCATTATCAGAGTCTGGTGTAATTTCCTCATTTTGGCTACTAATTTCTACTAATATAGATACCCCATTATCCTTACCTTCATCAGAAAACAAGCTAGTGATACCATACATATCATAAGTTCTGTCTAGATCAGGTGTTAATGTGTCATCAATTAATGCTTAGTCATGTTCATTAAGTTCAAACTGTGGTCCTGCTTGAGTATGTGTATTATTCAATTCACTCAACATGTGATCCCAAACGTTTTGCTTATAACTAGTATCATCTAAGTAGTAGTCCCTATTTACATTACATTTATGATTACTTCTATGTTTCTGTCTCTTTAACCTCCTATTTGCCTGGTTTGTGCCATAATTATTCACCTCGAATTGACAGGCTCCCAACAGGGTGGTTACCTGTTTCCCTGGTTGGAATTGCTGTTGTGAAACTGGTTACTGTTTCTCTGTTCTTGGTGGTTTTCGCGTCTGTTGTAACTACTGTTTTGGTTACCACGCCAGTTATTATTTCTGTGTCCATTATATTGTTGTGACTCCCATTCCTGTTGTGAGTGTTTCTGAGGTTTTGATTGTACTGACTATCATCATTCTGCCATGCACGATCAATTTTGTCTACATAACGTAAAAATTCGTCAACACTGTCATCTTGTCCATATAAAAGTCCCCACTGAAAACGGTGTGGTAAGCGCCGTATCAGTGCGTCAATTTGTATCAGTTCATCCAAAGGTTTGCTCAAATGTGATAATGTCCCTAACTGTTTTTCACAAAATTCTCGCATGCTAATTGCAAGACCTGTGTGATATGTGCTACCGTTAAGAAATTCAGATTTTATTCTTGCCTGTTTGTTTTCCGACCAAAACTTCGCCAAGAATTGGCGTTCAAAATCGGCAAAAGACGTAGTATTTGTATCAATGTTTTGGTTCGCCCATGTAAGGGCTTCACCATCCAAAAAACGTTTCGCAAATTTAACTTTAGCAGACTCTGGTATGTTAGGTTGGAAACTGTCTTTGCACTGATGCACAAAGTCAAACGGATGCAATTTCGCATCATCTGGGTAACATTTTAAACTAACATTATTACAACTATGCACAACCATCTGGTTTGAATCAAAATTGGACATTATATTATTTTGCAGTTTTGAAACTTTAGAACTGACTGTTTGCAGTTCTATTGTTACGAGATATCTTATCAGAAACAGCTTCAGAATTTAATTTCAATCTTTCCCCTACCAATTCTTTTTCTGAAACAAATAGTTCCTGCAACATTTTTAACTCGTCTTTTCAGTTCACTTATTCATTTAAAACGACTACTTCCGTGTTTTTGACACGTTCGTTAACTAATTCAGTGCTTTGTTTGTTTCTTTAAATTCGGAGATTGTGAAAGCCTCCAAACAGAAAACTTTGGTTTTTACCCTTTTTATGTCACATGCAACAATTTGTACTTTGTTATTTGTTACATTGATTTCTTCTCTCAATGATTTCAAATTTTGGTCCAGCTTTTCTGTGACCTCTTTAATGTTGCTCCCTAATTGGTTATTTTGAGTTACCAATTGTTTTAGTTTATTATTCAGCAACTGAGATATCTGATCAAATAAGTTTGGTTGCTGATTTGCTGCCGAAAAACCATGAAGAGGCGAACAACTACTGCTCGCGGAATTTGCTTCACTGTTTAAGTGTACATTTGGAGTAGAAGCATGAAATTGATGGCCTGACCGAGTGGTCGTGCCTATTTGATTTAACTGAGTTTCACTCATTTTGATCAAAGTGGCTAAACACTAGACAAAACACTTTCCTGCCTATCAAGTGAAATTGGCACATGCACACAATGAACAAAAACAGAAAATTGTAGGACATTGTCTGCAACTTAAATAAAAACAATTAAAAAGGGTACTTATCTGATTCATTTGCGATGTCATTCCAGAATTTCACTTTTGCTCCTGGTGACGTCCGTGGTGCAGTCTGCAGCGTACAAGATTATGGTTCCTACCTCTTGTACATGGAATTCTTGCGAGTCGTCCTCTGCACAGTCTTCCACTTGATCCCAGCTCTTCCACCACGTTGAGATGTTTATATTTTCCCACCTCCGTGTTTCAAATGTTTTGAGTGAAATGCCCAGTCGATGCGCTGTTGTTTTCACGTCAATTCCACCAACATTGAGAGTTGTTTAGTTCTCGGGGTTTTGTAAACTTCCTGGATTCATGTCTCGTCGCTGTGCAGCCTATGAAAAGGATTGTGGAAGACTCCCAAATAAATTCCAAAATACAGTGCAGTTTTAATACCAATATATTTCCAGGACTCTGGTGTCCGAGCCTGGTGAACTGTACTGGTTACATCAGATGTACCCTAAGTTGACATCAAACGACACAGAGTTCACAACAATCAACAAACAAGTGAGCCTACAATACATTTGCTCGCAACCCTAGCCAAAAAACGAGTGCCTGAAGGCGCCTGCGTGACCTCTGTTTATACTTTTGTTAACAATTACCTACAATGAAAATTACAATTTTATGTAAAATTACAATTAAAAGTTAAACCGAATATGACCTACACATTGCTAAAAATTTACAATCTCAGTGCTGAACAAGGTGAACCTATTTTCAACTTAGTTACGAGTTAATATAACATTTTTGACTAATTATGTTACAGGTAACAATTACATTTCTAAATTTGTTTATAACAAATCAACTAGTGCCTGAATTTTAGTGCTAACATATATCAGAGATTCAATTAACATGCTTTATTTATATGTTCTATTTAATTTGCTCTAGTAATTTCATACTGATAGGTTTACTGGTACATCCTGACCATGTGCTACATTTCTTTCGATTAGTTACAGTATTAATCTCACATTTGTATTATGTTTCTCACATAAGAACAATGTTAATCAGCAAAGCATCGTTTTCGAATTATATGTATGCTGAAATAGTGTTTATTTTGTATGTAATTTGGAAACAGGTCACTTTACAATTGGGCAATTAGGACTGGTGTTTATCTTCAATGCTCTCCGAGGGGTTCTGATAGGTAACAATGAGATACAGTAATATTTCAGGCTGCGCTTACCCAGCATCCCGCCTACGAACCAAAGTCTGTCACCTGCCCTAGCCATTACTGAGCCTATGTGATCATTCCACTTAATGTCGTTCTTGTGCTGTTGTGGTCTTAATTCGAAGACTGGTTTGATACAGCTCTCCACGCTCGTCTATCCTACGCAAACCTCATCTCTGGATTACTACCACAGATTCTTTCGTTTCGAACCTGGTTACTGTATTCAAGCCTCGGTCCCCGTCTCCAATCTCTCCCCTCACCCTCCTCTCCCCTACACCCCACATTTCCTTGCATTACCAGACCAACAATACCCTGATACCTCAGAATGTGTCTTATCAACCGATTCCTTTTTTTCAGTCGAGTTGTGCTATAAATTTCTTTCTTCTGCAAATTGATTCAGTACCTCTCTCTCTGTCGTTCGATCCACCCATACAATCTTCACGACGGTTCTACACCACGGCACCTCAAAAGGTTCTATTTTCTTTTTGTCTGTATTGCCTATCATTGAGCCATATAATAGAGCTACTGCGGCTACTCACAGAGGTCAACCGTGGGCCGTAATCATCGTATGGCAGCGAAATTTGTTAGACATTCTAATGAGTTAATGAGGAACCGATTTACGCTGGAAAAATTACTTCCAGTTTAGGCCACCAGGTGCAAATCCAACGCTGCGAATTGAAGAAGGACGTATGGAAATGTTTCCATATGTAATGGATTAGGCATGGGACGTGGGCAGAAAAGGTCAAACAAGTGAGAAAGGCAAGATGTGTATTTAATTATTAACTGCCACTTACACAATCTCTTTAATTTGAGCACTGGAGTCGTCGACAAGATACCGTGCAGCATTAGATTTATACATGGCGGCAAAAATTGGAACTAATTATTTTCCAGTGTAAATCGGTTCTGCATAAACGCATTAGAGTATCTAGCAAGTTTCGCTGCCATACGATAATTACAGCTCACACTAGATCTCCGTGAGTAGCTGCACTTTAATTATAAATAAAATCGAGACTGCACAACAAGACAATGTTGCCTAATGTTACAAGGCCAGATCAGTCAGTAACACAGACTGTTACCACAGCAACCACGGGTTACTGTGATTTGCCCACATATACCGCTCCGTTATGGTTGCAGTTGCTGTATGGTTATCTATATCGCTGAAGCACGCCTTGCTGCACCTCACCTCTGTAAAGTCAATGGTTCGTTGAGGGAAGGGCGAGAGGGTTCGTTTGATAGCATTACATACTGATATACCCAGGAGTTTGTATGAGATCACTAATACCAGCTATGACTCTCTGATGTTGTAGTCATGGAATACTACTTTTCTGCGCTTTGTGAAGTGTATAATTTTACATTTTTGCACATTTAAAACAAACTGTTAATTTTTGTCGAACTGAAGTGTAACCCAGACAATCACCAGTCCTTGTGTTAATGAATTATTTCGTAGCTTCTAGGTAGAATGATTTCATATACAAGGGAGAAAAGCAATCGAACTGCGTTTTGTCCACTAATATTTGTGTATTACTAACCATTTTTTCGGCTTGTTAAGTCGTCATCAGACGATAGCCTGCTAATATTCGCGGAACAACTGTTATACAAAAAACTAAAATTAATAGCAGCACAGATTCATTGATAACGACAGTCAGCAAGAAATAAAAAGTCAAGTGTAAGTCACTAGGATTGTGTGTTAAATTTGTTACGATCACTTAGTGGCTTTTGGATAACATAGTGTGGTACAGCAGTATGGGGAAAGAGGATGACAGTGAATAACTTACTATGCGAATAATAGCTTCTGTATGAGGAACACATTTCTATAACATATCCCTAATTTCTACTGCAACAACGATATAAACACGAATTCTTGTTGGTTTTTTTTTTCGCTATGGGGATACACCTAACTATGCAATTTTCACTGAGGTAGCAAAAGTCATAGGATAACAATTTGCACATATACATATGACGGTAGTATCGCGTACAGAAGGTATAAAAGGGCAGTACATTGGCGGAGCTGTCATTTATATTCAGGTTTTTCATGTTAAAAAGGTTTCCGACGTATTAAAGCGGTATGACTCGAATTAATATACTCTGAACGCGGAATAGTAGTTGGAGCTAGACGCATGGAACATTCCATTTCGGATGTGTTAGGAAATTCAATAGTTCGAGATCAACAATGTCAAGAGTGCGCCCAGAATACCAAATTTCAGGCATTAACCTTCACCACGGACAAAGCAGTGGCCAACGGACTTCACTTAACGGCCGAGAGCAGCGGCGTCTGCATAGAGTTACCAGTGCTAACATACAAGAAACACAGCGTGAAATAACCGCAGAAATCAATTTGGGACCTACTACGAACGTACCCACTAGGACAGTACGGCGAAATCTGGCGTAAATGGACTATGGCAGCAGAAGACAGACGCGAGTGGCATTGCTAACAGCACGACACCGCCTGCAGCGCCTCGCCTGCGTTCACGACCATATCGAATGGACCCTAGATGGCTGGAAAGCCGTGACCTGGTCAGATGAGTCCTGATTTCAGTTGGTAAGAACTGGTGGTAGGATTCGAGTGTGGTGCAAACCCCTCGAAGCCATGGACTCAGGTTGCCATCAAGGCACTGTGCAAACTGGTGGTGGCTGCAAAACGGTGTGGACTGTGTTTTTATGGAGTGAATTGGGTCCTCTGGTCCAACTGAACCAACAATTGACTATAAATGGTTATGTTCGGCTACTTAGAGACCATTTGCAGCCATTCGTGGACCTCATGTTCCCAAACAACAATGGAATGTTTTAACGATGACAGTGCGCCATGTCACCAGGCTACAACTGTTTGCGGTTGGGTTGAAGAACGTTCTAGACAATTTGAGCGAATGATTTGGCAACGAAGATCGCCCGACATGAATCTCATAGAACATTTGTTGGACACATCGAGATGTCAGCTCGTGCACAAAATCCTGCATCCCTAATACTTTTGTAATAATGGACTCCTACTCATCATTTCTGCAGGGGACATCCAACGTCTTGCTGAGTTCATGTCAGGCGAGTTACTGCACTACGCCGGACAAAAGGAGGCTCGACACGATATTAGGAAGTATCCCAATTTTGTTTCTAATTTGCATTGTTTTCCTTTCCGTATGTTAATTATACGTTATACGAGGCATGTCGCAATCGGTTTTCAGGCCTACTTCCAGACTTGGTCTGTTAAATTCGCCCGTTTATTGATGGTTATTTATTGCACTAGAAGCAAACAGTACAGTGTCATCAGTGAAATGAATGTCCTTCAGGTATGTTCCACTAACAAGTCTGCGTTCCTGCTTTTCCCAGTTTAGAGAACTGAAATATTATTCCAGGGGTGTTGACAATAGTTTTGGTAATAGGGAATACCTTTGCCTGACTTCTGTAGTGTATATTCATCTTGTACTGGAATGATACCATTATTTCTGTAAATTTTAATTTTACACTATTTTATCCTTAGATTGTACTACTTTACCAAGAACTGCATAATACACTGATGTGACAAAAGTCATGGTATACCTCCAAATATAATGTCGGGCCTCGTTTTGCCCTGCGTAGTCCCACAGCTCGACGTGGCTTGGACCCAACAGGTTGCTGGAAGCCCCCAGCAGAAATACCGAGCCATGCTGCCTCTATAGGCGTCCATCATTGCGGAAGTGCTGCCGGTGCACGATTTTGTGCACGAACTGATCTCTCGATTATGCCCCATAACTGTTCCAGGGATTCATGTCGGGCGATCTGAGTGGCCACATCATTCGCTTGAATTGTCCAAAATATTTTTCAAACTAGTCACGAACATTTCTAGTCCAGTGACATGGAGCAGAGCCATCCATAAAAATACCATCGTTGTTTGGGGACATGAAATTCATGAATGGCAGCAAATGATTTCTACATAGGCGAACATAAGCGTTTCCAGTTACTGATCGGTTCAGTTGGACCAGAGAACCCCCCACCATTGTGGAGCCACCACCAGCTTGCCCAGTGCCTTGTTGATAACCTGAGTCCATGGCTTCTTGGCGTCTGTGCCACACTCGAACACTATCATTAGCTCTTAGCAACTGAAATCTGAGCTCATCTGACTAGGTCACCGTATTCCAGTCGTCTAGGATCCAACTGATATGGTCACAAGTCCAGGAGAGACGCTGCAAGAGATATCGTTCTGTTAGCTAAGGCACTCGCGTCGGTCGTCTGCTGACAAAGGTCATTAATGACAGGTTCTCATTCAAAAAAAGCAGAAAATTCGATTTTTATAGCATTTTTTAAAGGTGTATGTGTCTAGAATGTTATGACAAAAAGGTTTCTTTAATCCGCGCGTTACAAAAGTTCCTACAGCCCATTGTTTGAAGGAGCAGTGTCACGCTCGCCGTGGGACGCTCTCAGCGGAGACGCCCGGTGCAAGTAAAAAACTTGTGCCGTGACGCACGTTCACAAAATGATTTATACTGCATAAAGATTTTTTAAAACTGTGTGCAGCATAAAATAAAAACGGGTGAACCTATTAGCTCCTACCTTTGACATCCGAAAGGTAAACACTTTTCTTGGGATCTTATATGTATAATATACGAGAGTCACTCCAAAAGAAATAAACACTATTTTTTTAAAATCTATCTTTTATTCTACATCTTTGAAAGCCTTACAGTGTGTAGATACATCCTTTAGGAACAATAGTTTTTCATTTCTCCTCATAATTTCCATCCCTCTCAACTGCCTTACGCCATCTTGGAACCAGCGCCTGTATACTCGCACGGTAAAATTCTGGACCAACCTGTTGGAGCCACTGTTTGGCAGCGTGCACAAGGGAGTCATCATCCTCAAACCTTGTTCCACGAAGAGAGTCTTTCAGTTTCCCAAAGAGATGATAGTCACATGGAGCCAGGTCAGGACTGTAATTCGGGTGTTTCAGTGTTGTCCATCTGAGTTTTGAGATCGCTTCCATGGGTTTTTGACTGACATGTGGCCGTGCATTGTCGTGCAACAGCAAAACATCCTGCTTTTGCCGATGTGGACGAACACGACTCAGTCGAGCTTGAAGTTTCTTCAGTGTTGTCACATATGCCTCAGAATTTATAGTGGTTCCACTTGGCATGATGTCCACAAGTAAGAGTCCTTCGAAATCGAAAAACACCGTAGCCATAACTTTTCCAGCAGAAGGTGTGGTCTTGAATTTTTTTTTCCTTGGGTGAATTTACATGATGCCACTCCATTGTTTGCCTCTTCATCTCTGGTGAAAAGTGATGGAGCCATGTTTCATTGCCTGTCACAATTCTTCCAAGAAATTCATCTCCACCATTTTCGTACTCTTCCAAAAGTTGACTGCATACCTTTTTTCTTGTTTCTTTCTAAGCCACTGTCGACAACCTGGGAACACACCTAGCACAAACCTTTTATAACGCCAACACTTTCAGTATTCTGCAAACACTTCCTTCCCCTATCCCAACGTAGCGTGACAATTCGTTCACTGTGATGCGTCTGTCAGCAGTAACCAATTCGTTAACTCTCTGCACATTGTCTGGAGTGTGTGCAGTACGAGGCCTGCCGCTACGATAACAATCCTCAATATTGTCGTGTCTGCTTTCATCACGTAACGTGCTTGCCCACTGACTAACTGTACTACGATCGACAGCAGCATCTCCATACACTTTTTTCAACCTCTTGTGGATGTGTCCCACTGTCTCGTTTTCACAGCACAGGAATTCTATGACAGCACATTGCTTCTGACGAACGCCATTTTGAAGACATGCTGCGACGGCGCCACTCACGGAAACAGGTTGAAATAAGTTTGAAAACAAGCAGGAATGATGCATCTACACACTGTAAAACTTTCGCACATGCAGAATGAAAACCGTATTTTTACAAAAATAATGTGCATTTCTATTGGAGTGACACTCGTATGAAATTTGTTAATATCAACTGTTTTTGTAAAGCCATAAAGAGTGAAAAAACCCAAAAAATCGAACTCAAAGTCCGAGTTAGCACCATATCGTGAAATTTAAGGTTATTTCGTTGTGGTTAGGCATACGCTCCCATAAATTTAATGTAGTATCGACTGATGTTATCCATTTTTGATTTCATATACCTGCTGAGGGGCTGCACTGCACGCAGTCTGCGTACTACAGGCTCGCAGGCCTTTGATCGTACCATAATTATGGGCGCCATTTTGTTTTTGTTTGTTTTGTAAATCTAAAATGAAGTTCAAAGCATGATTAAACATATTCCCCAAACAGTTTGCTTGTATGTCTTTTCATCGTGTCAAAAAAATTTCCTAACTTTGCCTATTTTTTGCTCGTTTGAATGAGAATCTGGCCTTAAAGCCTAACTTCACCTCACTGTCCTGACAGGTATGTTCGTAGTACATCCCACATTGATTTTTGCGGTTATTTTACGCAGTGTCGCTTGCCTGTTGGCACTGACGACGCTACACAAATGCCGTTGTTGTCGGTCGTTAAATGAAGGCCGTTGGCCACTGACTTTTCCGTGGTGAGAGGTAATGTCTGAAATCTGGTATTCTAGGCACACTCTTCATGCTGTGTATTGGGATATTGAATCCCGTAACGTTATCCGAAATGGAATTCCCCATGCGTCTAGCTCTAACTTTAATTCCGCGTTCAAAGTCTGTTCATTCACGTTGGACATCTTTTCACACGAATTACCTGATTACAAATGACAGCTCCGCCAATACACTGCCCTTTTGTTCCTTGTGTACGCGATACTATCGCCATCTGCATATGTGTATATCGCTATCCAAACAGTTGAAAGCAGAGGAGTACGTGACTTTTCGTACTTCTGCGTAGGGGCGGATTCAAGGGCTCCCCTACAATAGTTTGTAGGGGTTGGGTAGCTAGACCTGGGAATATAGAGTATTTTTAATATTTCGGAAGACAATAGCGATTTGTAATTAGCTGTTACTAAGTTTGTCAAAAACCTACGTAATACCGACTTCTAAATAATTTTTTTTAAAGAAAACCGCCTGACTACACTAAATTTTCCTTACTCCTGAGAGCTTCGCCATTGGGCGAGTTGACTGCAATCTCCACCTCACTGTGAAATGCTCCAGCGCTTTGAAAACACTCTTGAAACAACCCGTACACTTCAGAGAATACAATTCAGTAAAGAGCGTATTTTGCATAGCATTCAGGCAAGGTCGCAGGCTGAAAAGTTATTCAGAGAGCTGTAAATGTCAGACATAAAAACACGAATGAAACTTGAATGGGCCTGAGTTACGTAGTGGTACACAAAAAAGCTATGTAAGCGGTTCTGGGTGATGGTGAACAGGCCAAACGCAGTTCTTATTGGCTTGGCACGCCCATATATGCAAATTCTGACCTCACTGCTCATGTGGGATACCCAGCATGTGTGGCGGTTACAAACGGCGTCTTTCGAGGTCAGCGAGAGTTTGTACTGAATGTACTCGGAAGATAATTCGAAGCGGTGTCACGAAATAGCTGCCACATTCCATGCACAACAAAATATCGCTATATACTGGCAGGAAAGGAAGTTACCCACGGGCATCTTGACTTAACACTTCCAAACTGATGGTCCATTCTTTCCGAGTTGGCGGGATGCATTGATTAAAGTTTTATCCTCATGTGAACTTATTTGCAGTACAGAAAAAACCTATTCCTGCAAAAGAAGAATGCTGTGAGTACATGATGACTATTGGTTGCGTTTAAAGTTACTGGAACTTTTCAGATGGGCTTTTAAGAGGATGTGCAAGTAAACCTAGTCGCCGTCTTTCAGACTTTATGAAACGTCGATCCATTGTCGTGAGGGACATGGGCTAGGGACATGTTTATCGTCATTATATATAGAAATTTTTAAATGATAGTGTAATGAGAAGCAAAGCTATCACAACCCATGAGTTACATTTTTGCACGTAAATACGTATTCATTTATTTGTAAGCCCGGTAACACTAATGTATAGTTCTAGTTTTACGTATGCCACATCAATCGATACGTTAAAATAGTCAACCATTATTAGTCGAATTTTCACTTGTTAGAAAAATGGTTCTGGATGCAAATAAATTTAATGTCACTGTCTTAAAACACATATAATAGTTATTTTTGTTGTGAACAATGAAGTTCAGTCCTAGATTTTGAATATTATCCAATGCAATCATAAGCTCGATTCTTGGGCGTTGTCTTTGATTCTCAGTGTCATGGGTCTCTCACATTAACCATGTAATTAGTGACTATCAGGCAGCTTGAAATATTATCCGATCAGTCTCTCGAGTTTGTACAGACCTCAATTCGATCAATACTTGACCACAGTAGTATGGTGTTCCAACCTGGGCGAAAAGACATTCTGTTGAGATTGGATAAATTTCACTTTAGATGTATCCGACAGAGCTTGGGCTCTTTGGGCTCTACCCCTACGAACGTCCTCTTAACTGGAGCCCATGAAATGCCCTTACATATCAGAAGGCAATTGCTGGCGGAAAGATTTTTACTAACTAGGATGTCCTTCTTAAACAATCCCTTGCATTTCAAACTGGAGGCCCTCGTCTTCATTTAGCGCCTCCTCACCTCTCCTCCCCCCCCCCCCCCCCTCTCTTTACTGCTCTAGTGATTTGCTGTAGAGCATGAGCATGGAGCCACCTTTCAACAAAAATCCTCAGGCAAGTTCGCTCCCTGTCTACACGCACAATTCTTCAGTCCTCTCCCATGAAGTGCATACGCATTTAGACAACATGTTACTAACGGAAACCACTGATCTGTCGTGATACGAGGGTTGGAACTTTAATAGTGGCAAGTATTTATTTACAGCTCGTACAAAATAGATACGTGTATCAAAGTTTTACTGACTTTCAAAGTACTCACTAGCTTTGTGTATAACCCGTTGCAGCGATGGTCGTAGGATACTCTTAGCAGTGCCAGTTGTGTTGACAGTTCGAGCTGGGCGGCCTATTCAAAAATGGCTCTGAGCACTATAGGACTTAACATCTGTGGTCATAAATCCCCTAGAACTACTTAAACCTAACTAACCTAAGGACATCACACACATCCATGGCCGAGGGAGGATTCGAACCTGCGACCGTAGCGGTCACGCGGTTCCAGACTGAAGCGCCTAGAACCGCACGGCCACACCGGTCGGCCGCGGTCTATTGCCCGACGAATCTGTAGCAGTTCTGAAGCGAATGCCGTGAAGTGTTTCATTCAGTTTAGAAATCGAGTTGAGCAAGCGAGGGCGTAAGTCAGGGGAGTGCAGTAGGTGATATAGCACTTAGCAGCCCCATCAGTCAAACAAATCAGTAACAGCTTGCACTGTACGTGCTTGAACATTGTCTTGCAAAATGATGGTCAGGTCCTGCAGAAAGTGTCACCACTTCTGTCTCTAAGTTGCTCATAGGTTGTGTTCAAAAAATGAACAGCATAGAGGCAGAAGTGATGACACTTTCTGTCGGACCAGACCATCATTTTGCAGGACAATGCTCAAGAACGTACAGTGCAAGCTGTTACTGATTTGTTTGACTGATGGGCTGCTAAGTGCTGTACCACCTACTGCACTCCCCTGACTTAAGCCCTCGTAAGTTCAACTTGATTTCTAAACTGAAAGAAACACTTCACAGAATTCGTTTCAGAACTGCTACAAATTCGTCGGGCAATAGACCACGCCGCTCGAACTGTCAACACAACTAGCACTGCTAAGAGTATCTTACGACTTCCACATCGCTGGCAACGGGTTATACACAAAGCTGGTGACTACTTTGAAGGTCAGTAAAACTTTGAAACACGTATCTATTTTGTACGAGCTGTAAATAAATAGTTCCCACTATTAAAGTTCCAACCCTCGAATAATGTGCCTTGTATACCAGAAATGGTCGGACCTTTTGTACATATATACTTTAAGGTTCCAAATTAAGAAAGAGGGGAGGGGGCGGGGGGGAGGGATAATGTGGGATGTGCCTTTCTTTGTCCACAAACATATGTCTCAAAATTGTTACAACTGCCGAAGGAAACGTCGATTTTTTTCTATGGAAGCTGTAGGGATACTACGAGAGCTGTTCAATAAAGAATGATCATAGTGTTTTATGGTCATAATTTCTCGCACTAAAATTTAATCATATGATATTCTGTTAGCTTAATGTGCAACAAACACGCCTTAGTTGTTTCATTGTTGGGACTCCTGATTCCCGCCTGTGAGAGGCAGGCAAGGTCAGACATGTTCAATATTGCCTTCCGCTGCAATGAAGGTAACACACGAGGAACAATATGCGACTTTGAATTTCTGCTTTCGTCTCAACAAATCTTCAGCTGAGGCCTACACAATGTTACAGGAGGCCTATGGAGAGTCTGTTCTTCCCTACAGCACAGCTCGAAGGTGGTTTAAAATGTAAAAGAGGGGAGACAATCAATTTCAAAGAAAGGTGGACCCGGTGCTCCAGTTTCTGCTCTTGCGGAAGAAAACATCAACACTGCTGCTGTCATTGTGAGAGAGGATCGACAAATTACCTTAAGATCACTTTCTGAAATACTGAACATTTCATTGGGTGCCACCCATACGTTGGAGACAGAAAAATTACACATGACTTGTTTGTGCACGATGGGTTCCAAGACTGTTGATTCCCGAACAAAAGGACATACACGTGCAGGTCTGCATACAGTTAAAGTTGATGTTACAGAAAGATCCAGAGTTTCTTTCAAATGTAATCACTGCTGATGAAACATGGCTACATTATTTTGATCCTGAGAGCAAACAGCAAAGCTCAATGTGGAAATCTCCTTCATCACCAGCCTCCAAAGAAGCAAGAGTGGTTGCTGTTGCTGGGAAAGTTATGGTCATCTTATTCTTTGATATTCATGGAATGGTTTATCGGCATGTTGTACCTGCGCACACATCAATAACTGGACGATACTACAGGGATGTCCTTAAAACATTGCAAGTCCATATCAGGCGCAAAAGACCACATTTCCGTGAAGCAGGATGGATGCTGCGCCACGATAATGCGCGGCCGCATATTGCCAATGTTGTTGCTGAATATCTCGACAAAAACCAACGTGAAGTGCATCCCTCATCCTCTCTATAGACCGGATTTAGCCCCCTGTAACTTTTTTCTGTTCCCTAACACGAAGAAACGCCTTCGTGGGAGTCATTATCAATCATCAGAAGCAGTGGTGAAGGCTGCGGAGGCTATTTTGAAGGACCTCTCAAAAATGGTTTCCAGCATGTATTTGAAGACAGGCAGAAACTCTGGGACAAGTGCATCGCATTCATGGGAGATTACTTTTAAAAAGACCATCAAAATTATCAGGATGTGTAAAGGTATGTTGTCAAAAAAAATTATGATCATTCTTTATAGAACAGCCCTCATAGAAGCCATAAAATATATCAGTTCCCTTCATGTTACCAATCTCTTCATTTTATCTGATTCTACGTCCGTTTCACAATGTCTAAGGCATAAGAAGGGGAATTCTAAAACCAGAAACTTCTTCTGGGCAATCATTTGGCAATGCATCCTGTGTGAAATCTATAGATAGACGGTAGAATTCCTTCGGGTTAAACCTCACTGCGACATAATTCGTAACGATGAAGTCGATCATATTGCTAAAAAAAAAAAAGCCACAGACCTTAGAGATTTCATCGCTTTGGCTCTCTCAACTGTCCTGTCTGACCACATAGAATGGCTTTCAGCAACGACAAGAGGACTGTAACGTATGTCAACTACTCATGGGGGGATATTACGCCTGCATTCAGCCTGATATCCCACGTAGACCCTGGTTTCGCTATGTTCGCTTACCCAGATGGCTGATATCTACAGTCTTCAGTATGAGATTCAACCACAAAAACCGATGTACCTCTATCGCTCCAATCCCGCTCTGTGACTATAATGACACTACAGAAGATGACACGGATCGCAGACCCTCTTTGCATGTGCAAAATGGGAGAGACACAGACAATCCTTTTTGCAACAATTACGTCTGAAAGTAGAGTTTCCTACGAGTGCCACCATTCTACTTTCTTTTAATAGAGCTGCATACAGCGAAGACTTTTCAAATCTTTGTAAGCTGACAAGATAGCTTTGTGATAATAACCGAGCACTAGGAACTATTTTAACTGTTACATTAATCTGTATCTTATATGCATAGTTATTTTAATTTAGGCTGTGAACAATTGTATTTCTACTGCTCCTATTTTTTTCGCATTATACGTGAACTTGTGTTATTAATCGTTAATGTTATATTTCTGTCACTGTTATGTTATCAACGTATGGGTTGTATTAAACGTCTCTTATTTAACGTTTAGCTGGCTGAATGGCCGTTAGCTGCCGGAGGCCAAATAAGTATTACTTTTGCTCTTCGTATTTATGCTAGTCTTAAAAACAAAAGAATCAAGTTCCTGACATATTTTGCATATTTCCGCTCAGTAAGGTTTATAGAATAATGTTCTGAGGTAACTCATCGTTAGAAAGAACATACTGATTGCACAAAAGCAATCAAGAAGAATTATACTTGATGTTCACCCGCGGTCTTCGCCTACGTACCTCGGCGAGGAGTTGCACATTTTAACTCCACCTTCGCAATACATATACCATAATGCGACACTAATAATCCATCACAGTTTGAGAAGAGCAGTGATATTCATACATACAACACTACACTGTGTTCATCGTAAGAATAAACCCAATGTAAATACTACAGTATGCACTCCGCGTCTGCTGGAATCTCATTGGATTTCGTTTCTTGTGGAGCGGAAGCCCAGCTGTCTCGAGAACAGTCAAATACGATAGTAAGAATATTTTTTATGCTGTGCGTTACGCAACAATCGACTAAGCGATAATAAGGGACCTCAGTTTCACTGGCAGCACAGGCCAGCCAGCAGGTCCAACTGCCCTGCAGTGACGTGAACAATTGCACTTACGATGTAGAAAGAGACGAGCAGAGAAACAATATAGCTTCCAATATCACGTAATTTTTCAACAGTATGAAATAATTTATGGCAAAATTACGCCAATATGCTTCTTAGATGACCAGTCGGAAAACGTAACATGCTCTTGCACTTAGCTAACATAGTACTGCAATAAAAAACAAGTCTGATGAAAATTCCCAACTTCAGCACAAGTAGTCCAGTCAAATAGTAGATATACCTTGCAAAAGATGGGGTATAAGAGTTTATTTTTTCAACTCGTTCATATGGTTGGAAAGATTAGAAAGCCGAGTTTTGCCAACAAAATTTCTCTTGGCAAAACTTTCTGCAGTCAAAAAACTTCGAAAATTTCTGACTCTTTTCAGTTTTTTCAAAATATCTCAGTTTCATTTACTCCTGTCTCTTTAACGTCTATTTTCTTTTTTAAAGAGAACAAAATTCTCTACAAACTTGATTCTTGCCATTTTTTTCTACTCCCAATATCTAAGGCGCTATAGCGCCTCAAAAAATACCAATTTTTCAAATTTTGAGCATAGTGGCAAGATACCTTATTTTTGAACACTATTTTTTCAGTTTCTGTTTGTGTAGCATAAATACATTATACATCATGTTATAAGTTGGAATTTACCACCTCACTTTCAGATATTCAATTGCTCTGTATGCAACATGAGGATTGCTGGACACCCAACTATTGTGATTCTTACGACACTTCCTGAAGTTCACTATGGGCCACCTCAGCCCTGGTATTTGTAAAACTATAAATATAAATAATTAAGAGACATAAACACACACACACACACACACACACACACACACACACACACACACACATACACACGCACACAAAGTAAATTGTCTCAGGAAACTGAACTATTATTAGCTGCAATAGGCAACCTAATTAGGTAGGTAATTATTCTTGTGTATAAAAGCCACACAGTTGACATTAAAAATACGTAGCTTTATTACAATTAAAATGCATTCTTAGTTACTAAAAAATGTTGACAGTTCTGGGTGTGTAATACTTGTAATATTGCACTTAAGCGCACTTGAGACAGATATGAGCATCACTTCCAACGTTTTGATGGGCCAGGTTCCTCAGTGTCACAAGACACTGTACATAGAGTTGACCCCAGATTGACCTCTTCTTTAAACAACGAGTCAGCCTCAGCAAGTTCGTTGGTTTCGTCAGCGGTTTCCTCAACATCCTCCATAACATCTTCTTCACTGTCTTCATATAAAAATTTTGGCACGTTTTCACAGTTGACCCCAATACATTTCTTGCAAATTGAAAAACATTTCAAACCCATTTTTCTGCAGGAGCACGCTCCGCCACATTTCAGCTTGCATGAGCATGATACAATGTGATGAAGTGCTTCAGGTGCTGGATCTTGGCTCATTATAACGGGTATTGGACCGTGGTCACTGTGATTCCAGCCCCATTTCTCAAGAGGTTCCCAGTGTCCCATCCAACTTTGGACTTGTTGGTAAGTCCGCAACGAATGATGTCGTGCATCATCTTGTGTAGGTGGCAACCGTGCAAGATACAGTTTGTTTTTTGTGGCAGACTTGGCGAATAGCTGGTACTGCAAATGGTCTAGTGTGTGGGAACTCCTGACACCCCCACTATACAGTGCGATAGTAACCTGATCTCCTGCAGTTATTATTTCTTCACGGGTAGCATGTGGTTTATTGAAAGTGCAAAACTCTGAGGTTAGGTGTTCATTTTTCGCAACAATATTGCAGCACTTAATTTTTCCTTGACCAAAAAAAGCAGATGTTGCATCACATCCGCTAAAGGCGTGAGTGAACAGAATATACTGTATTCACTGTCAAACTTGTAAGATGCAGTGGAAAACCACTTGTCTTCTGCATTTCCTCTTCCTGGCTTTAAGAAAAATAAGTTTTCAATGCCTTACCCCAAACCGGTCATGAGCACAAGCAGGTCAACATCTTCGCCTACAATGACAACACTTCCAAAATCTTTGGTTCTTGAAATGGCATATGTTACAATTATAACGTCAGCATCTTCTTGTGCCTGGTGCACTTCAATGCTACACTCCAGAAATTCCATTTTAAGAAGTGTGATCAAACGCATTTTGTTTCGTTCGTTGTACAAGAACTTGTCCTGAGGGACTTGGTTCACCATCTCTGATTCAACCACAAAGTCAACCGAAGACTGTTGTTTGGACCTACGAATCCTCTCAGCACTCTTTGTGCTACATTTGTCTCCCTCACATGGATACCCATAAAATACAATAGCAAATTGAGATCCAAAATGACGTTGCAGGTAAGAAACATAGCTTTGGGCTATTGACTTGAAGCAAACATGTCGAGTCCAAGTTACTTTGTGGATAAGGTACCCTCCATCAATGACAAAAAATTTACTCGGTCCACCTGACTTCACATCTTCCACTGGAACGAAGGCATTGTAGAAAGAATATTTTGTTCCTTTTCGCATGCCTTTTTCTGAGAATAGGGACATTGGGTAAGGAGCAAGTTCATATTTCAGAAAGGCTTTTAACTCTTCTTCACTTTGTTTCATTAAACAGATCCTTTGGAAAAGAGTTACAGGATCAACAGTAGTAATTTTAGTGCTCCCAGCTTTTACAGAATTGAACGCAGAAAGGAGAGTCACAACTTTATCTTTTCTACGGAACTTTACATCGTGGAAATTGTCACCAACTATTCTTTGCCCGAAATTTGAAAAATTGCTATTTTTTGACGCGCTGTAGCGCCTTAGATACTGGGAGTAGAAAAAAATGGTAAGAATCAAATTTGTAGAGAATTTTGCGCTCTTTAAAAAAAGAAAATAGACGTCAAAGCGATTGGAGCAAATGAAACTGAGATATTTTTAAAAAACTGAAAAAAGTCCGAAATTTTCGAAGTTTTGTGACTGCAGAAAGTTTTCCCAAGCGAAATTTTGTTGGCAAAACTTGGTTTTCTAACCTTTCCAACAATATGTGCTCCCTGCCGCCGTTGGATAAGCAGCTGCAGCAGCAAGTCGTATACTCCTAGCTCACTCATTTGTTACATAGTTTAATTCTTAATTTCTTTGCGTGTTTTTGGTACTTGCATTGTTTAATTCATAAATTTCGGGCGTATTATAGTATTTGAGAGTTGTAGCATCGCGTTTTAGTACCTGAATAGTGTAAATTCGCGTAGTCGTTTGTCTTCTGTTTTTGTTTTGAACGGCCAGTGCCGGTTGGTCACAGTCAGTGTGCTCCCTGCCGCCGTTGGATAAGCAGCTGCAGCAGCAAGTCGTATACTCCTAGCTCACTCATTTGTTACATAGTTTAATTCTTAATTTCTTTGCGTGTTTTTGGTACTTGCATTGTTTAATTCATAAATTTCGGACGTATTATAGTATTTGAGAGTTGTAGCATCGCGTTTTAGTACCTGAATAGTGTAAATTCGCGTAGTCTCCTTCCGCCGCCGAGCAGTGTCAGCAGTGCGCAAGTAGCAGCATTACTGCATTTGCTAGGCAATCTTGTATTTTAATAACCGTTTAAATTTTGTTGATTTGTTTGCGCTCTCTGTAGATTAGTGCAGACGTTCTTTGCAAAACAGTTTTTAGCATGGATAGGGACTGCAACTGCTGTGTTCGGATACAGGTTGAGTTGGCATCCCTTCGCTCCCAGCTTCAGGCAATGTTGGCTTCGGTCACACAGCTTGAGGCTGTTGCCAATGCGCATCACTGTGGGGGTCCGGATGGGGGTTTGTCGGGGACGACCAGCTCGTCCCACGCATCCCCTGATCGGACTACGACTGTGGTTGCCCGGGATACTGCCCACATTGAGGGTGATCCCTCACCTGTGGTAGAGTGGTAGGTCGTCTCAAGGTGTGGCAGGGGGCGAAAGACATTCCGGAGGGCTGAACGGAAAGCCTCTCCAGTTTGTCTGACGAACCGGTTTCAGGCTCTGTCTCAGGCTGATACTGATCTTCAGCCTGACATGGCTGCTTGTCCTGTTCCAGGGGTTGCCCCTCAGTCTGCAAGATCCGGGCAGTCGCAGAGGGTGGGCTTACTGGTAGTTGGGAGCTCCAACGTCAGGCGTGTAATGGGGCCCCTTAGGGAAATGGCAGCAAGAGAGGGGAAGAAAACCAATGTGCACTCCGTGTGCATACCGGGGGGAGTCATTCCAGATGTGGAAAGGGTCCTTCCGGATGCCATGAAGGGTACAGGGTACACCCATCTGCAAGTGGTCGCTCATGTCGGCACCAATGATGTGTGTCGCTATGGATCGGAGGAAATCCTCTCTGGCTTCCGGCGGCTATCTGATTTGGTGAAGACTGCCAGTCTCGCTAGCGGGATGAAAGCAGAGCTCACCATCTGCAGCATCGTCGACAGGACTGACTGCGGACCTTTGGTACAGAGCCGAGTGGAGGGTCTGAATCAGAGGCTGAGACGGTTCTGCGACCGTGTGGGCTGCAGATTCCTCGACTTGCGCCATAGGGTGGTGGGGTTTCGGGTTCCGCTGGATAGGTCAGGAGTCCACTACACCCAACAAGCGGCTACACGGGTAGCAGGGGTTGTGTGGCGTGGGCTGGGCGGTTTTTTAGGTTAGATGGCGTTGGGCAAGTACAGAAAGGGCAACAGCCTCAACGGGTGCGGGCCAAAGTCAGGACATGCGGGGAACAAGCAGCAATCGGTATTGTAATTGTCAACTGTCGAAGCTGCGTTGGTAAAGTACCAGAACTTCAAGCCCTGATAGAAAGCACCGAAGCTGAAATCGTTATAGGTACAGAAAGCTGGCTTAAAGCCAGAGATAAATTCTGCCGAAATTTTTACAAAGGTACAGACGGTGTTTAGAAAGGATAGATTGCATGCAACCGGTGGTGGAGTGTTCGTCGCTGTTAGTAGTAGTTTATCCTGTAGTGAAGTAGAAGTGGATAGTTCCTGTGAATTATTATGGGTGGAGGTTACACTCAACAACCGAACTAGGTTAATAATTGGCTCCTTTTACCGACCTCCCGACTCAGCAGCATTAGTGGCAGAACAACTGAGAGAAAATTTGGAATACATTTCACATAAATTTTCTCAGCATGTTATAGTCTTAGGTGGAGATTTCAATTTACCAGATATAGACTGGGACACTCAGATGTTTAGGACGGGTGGTAGGGACAGAGCATCGAGTGACATTATACTGAGTGCACTATCCGAAAATTACCTCGAGCAATTAAATAGAGAACCGACTCGTGGAGATAACATCTTGGACCTACTGATAACAAACAGACCCGAACTTTTCGACTCTGTATGTACAGAACAGGGAATCAGTGATCATAAGGCCGTTGCAGCATCCCTGAATATGGAAGTTAATAGGAATATAAAAAAAGGGAGGAAGGTTTATCTGTTTAGCAAGAGTAATAGAAGGCAGATTTCAGACTACCTAACAGATCAAAACGAAAATTTCTGTTCCGACACTGACAATGTTGAGTGTTTGTGGAAAAAGTTCAAGGCGATCGTAAAATGCGTTTTAGAGAGGTACGTGCCGAGCAAAACTGTGAGGGACGGGAAAAACCCACCGTGGTACAACAACAAAGTTAGGAAACTACTGCGAAAGCAAAGAGAGCTCCACTCCAAGTTTAAACGCAGCCAAAACCTCTCAGACAAACAGAAGCTAAACGATGTCAAAGTTAGCGTAAGGAGGGCTATGCGTGAAGCGTTCAGTGAATTCGAAAGTAAAATTGTATGTACAGACTTGACAGAAAATCCTAGGAAGTTCTGGTCTTACGTTAAATCAGTAAGTGGCTCGAAACAGCATATCCAGACACTACGGGATGATGATGGCATTGAAACAGAGGATGACACGCGTAAAGCTGAAATACTAAACACCTTTTTCCAAAGCTGTTTCACAGAGGAAGACCGCACTGCAGTTCCTTCTCTAAATCCTCGCACAAACGAAAAAATGGCTGACATCGAAATAAGTGTCCAAGGAATAGAAAAGCAACTGGAATCACTCAATAGAGGAAAGTCCACTCGACCTGACGGGATACCAATTCGATTCTACACAGAGTACGCGAAAGAACTTGCCCCCCTTCTAACAGCCGTGTACCGCAAGTCTCTAGAGGAACGGAGGGTTCCAAATGATTGGAAAAGAGCACAGATAGTCCCAGTCTTCAAGAAGGGTCGTCGAGCAGATGCGCAAAACTATAGACCTATATCTCTGACGTCGATCTGTTGTAGAATTTTAGAACATGTTTTTTGCTCGAGTATCATGTCGTTTTTGGAAACCCAGAATCTACTATGTAGGAATCAACATGGATTCCGGAAACAGCGATCGTGTGAGACCCAACTCGCTTTATTTGTTCATGAGACCCAGAAAATATTAGATACAGGCTCCCAGGTAGATGCTATTTTTCTTGACTTCTGGAAGGCGTTCGATACAGTTCCGCACTGTCGCCTGATAAACAAAGTAAGAGCCTACGGAATATCAGACCAGCTGTGTGGCTGGATTGAAGAGTTTTTAGCAAACAGAACACAGCATGTTGTTGTCAATGGAGAGACGTCTACAGACGTTAAAGTAACCTCTGGCGTGCCACAGGGGAGTGTTATGGGACCATTGCTTTTCACAATATATATAAATGACCTAGTAGATAGTGTCGGAAGTTCCATGCGGCTTTTCGCGGATGATGCTGTAGTAGACAGAGAAGTTGCAGCATTAGAAAATTGTAGCGAAATGCAGGAAGATCTGCAGCGGATAGGCACTTGGTGCAGGGAGTGGCAACTGACCCTTAACATAGACAAATGTAATGTATTGCGAATACATAGAAAGAAGGATCCTTTATTGTATGATTATATGATAGCGGAACAAACACTGGTAGCAGTTACTTCTGTAAAATATCTGGGAGTATGCGTGCGGAACGATTTGAAGTGGAATGATCATATAAAATTAATTGTTGGTAAGGCGGGTACCAGGTTGAGATTCATTGGGAGAGTCCTTAGAAAATGTAGTCCATCAACAAAGGAGGTGGCTTACAAAACACTCGTTCGACCTATACTTGAGTATTGCTCATCAGTGTGGGATCCGTACCAGATCGGTCTGACGGAGGAGATAGAGAAGATCCAAAGAAGAGCGGCGCGTTTCGTCACAGGGTTATTTGGTAACCGTGATAGCGTTACGGAGATGTTTAATAAACTCAAGTGGCAGACTCTGCAAGAGAGGCGCTCTGCATCGCGGTGTAGCTTGCTGTCCAGGTTTCGAGAGGGTGCGTTTCTGGATGAGGTATCGAATATATTGCTTCTCCCTACTTATACCTCCCGAGGAGATCACGAATGTAAAATTAGAGAGATTAGAGCGCGCACGGAGGCTTTGAGACAGTCGTTCTTCCCCCGAACCATACGCGACTGGAACAGGAAAGGGAGGTAATGACAGTGGTACGTAAAGTGCCCTCCGCCACACACCGTTGGGTGGCTTGCGGAGTATAAATGTAGATGTAGATGTAGATGTAGATATGAACGCGTTAAAAAAATAAAATCTTCTACCCCACCTTTTGCAAGGTACAGGCTTTTTTTTCTGACAGTTTCACTGGACTAAAGGTAATTTTTCTGCGTGCGACATAAAAGCGTATTGCAAGGATTTCACCATATTAGTTGAATACTGAAGCCACTGAAAGTACAGGTGTTAGAGTTAGTCGTTGGTAATCTCTGAGCTCCTCTCCTATCCAACTCCAAGTAATGCACTGAATTACTGGAACTGACATCTCCTACATCGGTAACGAGACGATTAACAATAGAAGCCATCCAAAAACCGACATTTTTTCCGTCTTCTTTTATTACATGTTGGTCTGCAATTCGCTAGCATTCGGCAGTGACGTACATTAGTTCCAGTACGTCTGGCAGCTTAGATGTATTGTTATTTCTTGCGATAGATCGTTTAACTTCGCTCCATATCAATTTTATCGGGTTCAGATTGCAGTGCTGCGGGGTCAAGAGTATAACATACAGCTTTTGTTCGCCATTTTTAATGGTGTGCCGCGTTTGTTTCGCTACGAGGCAGAAAGGAGTGTGAGCCATTTTCACAGTACATATCAGCTGCGCGACAACCAGAGAAAAGTAACGTTTACAGAGACTGCGAAGCCACGCGATTTATGAAACAAAAACAACGTAACTAATGAACGATTTGAAAAACGTTGATGACTGTTAACATTGCAGAATATCTTAAAGTTTCATTTACAGAGACATAGTAATGAAATATCAAATGCATAATTCTTCCCGCAGTGTAACAACACTAGTGTTAAGTGTGACGGCGATTGACTAATCATGGCGTTTGTGTTTGTTTACATGACATTTATTACTTAATATTTAAGCTGTCAATGCATCAGAATGGAGTTCCATATGCAGCAACAAAAATTTGCCCAGTACCATAAAATGTTTCACTGATAGCAAAGCAAGTTTTAAATCTAACATAAAATCATTTCTCTTAGACACCAATTATTCTTTAAGTGTGGTGGTATGAATAGGACTAATAACTTATGTCTTCATCTTTACCTGTAAATTGACTGGTCCCATATCATTTCGATAAAAGAATCCTCAAATATTCTATGGAACATGTAACTAACTTAGTTAAGTAAAAGCACGAACCTGGTTCTCGATTTTATGTTGACGGTACGTCGTAAGTGTAAAGTCAGAGTTAAAAGATAAATGAAATTACGTTCCAGTATGAAACTTGCGATAACGGCCAGGAAAAACACATTTCCCGGTGTCGTACGAATTCTCAAATCCTGGCGGTTTTACTGTTTCATCCAAAGAAGGAAATGGACTAATTTGTGACTAAGCGCGTGAAAAAATGAATAGTTCAGATTAACTGAAGATTGGATGGACATCATTAAAACAAAGGCGTTTTTCGCTGCCGAGCAATCTTCTCACGAAATTCCAGTCACCAACTTTCTCCTTCGAATGCTAAAATATTTTGTTCACGCCGACCTACAGAGGGAGAGACGATCACCATGATAAAACAAGGAAAATCAGAGCTCGTACGGAAAGATGTGGGTTTTCGTTCTTTCTGCGCGCTGTACGAGATTGATATAATAGAGAATTATTTCGATGAACCCTCTGCCAGACACTTAAATGTGATAGGCAGAGTATCGATGTAAATGTAGGTGAACTTATGGTTAGTTGCTGATAGTGCCCTGTAAGAAACTTGGACACCGTCATTCGGCATCTTCTTGCCTTTTGCCCATCGGTTAACAAAGGCCTCATGACTCAATGAAAGAGTAAAATTTATTATTTAATCTTACATCTCGATTTGGTTCATGATTAAATCTCAGGCGAAAGTGACTATTTCATCTTCCTACAGCTAGATATATGAATACATTTACAAACAGGGGCGGATTCAGAATATTTTTCTGGGGGAGCGAGGGGGAGGGGGCACAAGCTTTCACGTTAATAATTATCCATGTCGCAGCGAAGCACATTGTAGGGTACTTACACTGACGAGCCAAAACATTGTGGCCACCAGCTTTATAGCTTGTTGGCCCATCTTTGGAACGCAATACAGCGCCAATTCTGTGTACCATCGATTCTACAATTTGTTGATGGGTTTGTGGAGGTATATGGATCAGATGGCCACACAAAAGTTATGTAATTCCCGTAAATAACGGGCCACTAGTTGTATACGTATTGATAGCTCCCGATAGCGGTCCAGAAGGGTTCCATCGGATTCACGTCAGGCGAATTTGGTGGCTACGACATCAAAGTGATTTCACTGTCATACTCTATACTCTTCAAACCAGTGTAGCACGGTTGTGGCGCCGGCCGGAGTGGCCGTGCGGTTCTAGGCGCTACAGTCTGAAGCCGAGCGACCGCTACGGTCGCAGTTTCGAATCCTGCCTCGGGCATGGATGTGTGTGATGTCCTTGCCGTTGGTGGGGAGGCTTGCGTGCCTCAGCGATACAGATGGCCGTACCGTAGGAGGCCAGACAAACATGTGGTTCCTGAAGAGGGGCAGCAGCCTTTTCAGTAGTTGCAGGGGCAACAGTCTGGATGATTGACTGATCTGGCCTTGTAACATTAACCAAAACGGCCTTGCTGTGCTGGTACTGCGAACGGCTGAAAGCAAGGGGAAACTACAGCCGTATTTTTTCCCGAGGACATGCAGCTTTACTGTATGATTAAATGATGATGGCGTCCTCTTGGGTAAAATATTCCGGAGGTAAAATAGTCCCCCATTCGGATCTCTGGGCGGGGACTACTCAAGAGGACGTCGTTATCAGGAGAAAGAAAACTGGCGTTCTACGGATCGGAGCGTGGAATGTCAGATCCCTTAATCGGGCAAGTAGGTTAGAAAATTTAAAAAGGGAAATGGATAGGTTAAAGTTAGATATAGTGGGAATTAGTGAAGTTCGGTGGCAGGAGGAACAAGACTTTTGGTCAGGTGATTACAGGGTTATAAATACAAAATCAGATAGGGGTAATGCAGGAGTAGGTTTAATAATGAGTAAAAAAATAGGAGTGCGGGTTAGCTACTACAAACAGCATAGTGAACGCATTATTGTGTCCAAGATAGACACAAAGCCCATGCCTACTACAGTAGTACAAGTTTATATGCCAACTAGCTCTGCAGATGATGAAGAAATAGATGAAATGTACGACGAGATAAAAGAAATTATTCAGGTAGTGAAGGGAGACGAAAATTTAATAGTCATCGGTGACTGGAATTCGTCAGTAGGAAAAGGGAGAGAAGGAAACATAGTAGGTGAATATAGATTGGGGGGAAGAAATGAAAGAGGAAGCCGCCTGGTAGAATTTTGCACAGAGCATAACTTAATCATAGCTAACACTTGGTTCAAGAATCATAAAAGAAGGTTATATACCTGGAAGAATCCTGGAGATACTAAAAGGTATCAGATAGATTATATAATGGTAAGACAGAGATTTAGGAACCAGGTTTTAAATTGTAAGACATTTCCAGGGGCAGATGTGGATTCTGACCACAATCTATTGGTTATGAACTGCAGATTGAAACTGAAAAAACTGCAAAAAGGTGGGAATTTAAGGAGATGGGACCTGGATAAACTGAAAGAACCAGAGGTTGTAGAGAGTTTCAGGGAGAGCATAAGGGAACAATTGACAGGAATGGGGGAAAGAAATACAGTAGAAGAGGAATGGGTAGCTCTCAGGGATGAGGTAGTGAAGACAGCAGAGGATCAAGTAAGTAAAAAGACGAGGGCTAATAGAAATCCTTGGGTAACAGAAGAAATATTGAATTTAATTGATGAAAGGAGAAAATATAAAAATGCAGTAAATGAAGCAGGCAAAAAGGAATACAAACGTCTCAAAAATGAGATCGACAGGAAGTGCAAAATGGCTAAGCAGGGATGGCTAGAGGACAAATGTAAGGATGTAGAGGCTTGTCTCACTAGGGGTAAGATAGATACTGCCTACAGGAAAATTAAAGAGACCTTTGGAGAGAAGAGAACCACTTGTATGAATATCAAGAGCTCAGATGGCAACCCAGTTCTAAGCAAAGAAGGGAAGGCAGAAAGGTGGAAGGAGTATATGGAGGGTTGATACAAGGGCAATGTACTTGAGGACAATATTATGGAAATGGAAGAGGATGTAGATGAAGACGAAATGGGAGATAAGATACTGCGTGAAGAGTTTGACAGAGCACTGAAAGACCTGAGTCGAAACAAGGCCCCGGGAGTAGACAACATTCCATTAGAACTACTGACGGCCTTGGGAGAGCCAGTCATGACAAAACTCTAGCATCTGGTGAGCAAGATGTATGAGACAGGCGAAATACCCTCAGACTTCAAGAAGAATATAATAATTCCAATCCCAAAGAAAGCAGGTGTTGACAGATGTGAAAATTACCGAACTATCAGTTTAATAAGTCACAGCTGCAAAATACTAACGCGAATTCTTTACCGACGAACGGAAAAACTGGTAGAAGCCGACCTCGGGGAAGATCAGTTTGGATTCCGTAGAAATGTTGGAACACGTGAGGCAATACTAACTTTACGACTTATCTTAGAAGAAAGATTAAGAAAAGGCAAACCTACGTTTCTACCATTTGTAGACTTAGAGAAAGCTTTTGACAATGTTAACTGGAATACTCTCTTTCACATTCTGAAGGTGGCAGGGGTAAAATACAGGGAGCGAAAGGCTATTTACAATTTGTACATAAACCAGATGGCAGTTATAAGAGTAGAGGGGCATGAAAGGGAAGCAGTGGTTGGGAAAGGAGTGAGACAGGGTTGTAGCCTCTCCCCGATGTTATTCAATCTGTATATTGAGCAAGCAGTAAAGGAAACAAAAGAAAAATTCGGAGTAGGTATTAAAATTCATGAAGAAGAAGTAAAAACTTTGAGGTTCGCCGATGACATTGTAATTCTGTCAGCTCAGAGCCATTTGAACCAGGTTGTGGCTTCTTGAACACGGACGGCTATACTGCTGAAAGATGACATCGCCGTCAGGGAAGACATCAAGCACGAAGGGCTGCAAGTCGTCCGCAGCTGAAATGATGTCTCCGACTGTTACCCCAGGTTCCATGCAAGCGCAGGAGAATGTTTTCCATTACATAATACTTCTCCCAGCAGCATGTGCCCATGGCGAGGTGTATGTTTGGAGCCGCCGTTTACTTCGATCACGGCATTTGTCGAGACGACAATCGACCTGGTGTAACAACAAACATGATTCATCCGAAACGCTGACACGTTTCCAGTGATCAACATCGAATCCTGATGGTCCCGTGTCCACTGCAGTTCTAAATGTCGATGTCGCTGGGTCAACATGGATATACGTAGGAGTCGTCTGCTGCGGAGTTCCACGTTCAACAATGTACGATGAACAGTGTGTGCTCCGAAACACTTGTGCGTGCCACAGCATTGTGCTCTTTTGACAGAGATACCACAGATAATTATTTATCCTACTTTACAGAGCAGACAAGCCTCCGAATCCCACGTTCTGTGAAGATTCCTGGACGTTCACCCATTTAGCGCCTAGTGGTAGTTTCACTGTTCGTGTACCACTTTCATAGATGCTCACGACAGTAGCACGTGAACATTCGACCAGCTTCGCCGTTTTCGATAGATTCATTCACAGGCTCTA
This sequence comes from Schistocerca serialis cubense, assembly GCF_023864345.2. Lineage (NCBI taxonomy): Eukaryota > Metazoa > Arthropoda > Insecta > Orthoptera > Acrididae > Schistocerca > Schistocerca serialis. Next base: position 886,751,756 of record NC_064638.1, read on the forward strand.
CGTGATAATAATCTGCCCTTTGTCAGAGTCGCTTATCTCAGTGTATTTCGCCATTTGCAGCCCGTATCTTTGCTAGAGTGATCCCCCATCCGACTCTAGTCGTATTAAATGAGATGACGCTAATAGAATTAGATTAGGAAAAGAGACATTGAAAGTAGTAGCTGAGTGTTGCTATATCTAATGATGGCCGAAGTAGAGAAGACATAAAAAACGCCCTGAGAATAGTGTTTCTGAAAGAGACAGTTGTTAACAACGAATTTAAATTGAAGAGCTAGGAAGTCTTTTCGCTGGGTATTCGTTTCGAATGTGTCCTTGTACGGAAGTGAAACGTGGACAATAAACATTTCAGACAATAAGAGAATAGAAGCTAAAAATGGTTCAAATGGCTCTGAGCACTATGGGACTTAACTTCTGAAGTCATCAGTCCCCTAGAACTTAGAACTACTTAAATCTAATTAACCTAAGGACATTACACACACCCATGCCCGAGGCAGGATACGAACCTTTGACCGTAGCGATCGCGCAGTTCCAGACTGATGCGCCTAGAACCGCTCGGCCACACCGGCCGGCGGGCTCAGCATACACGATACTTTTGAGATGGCCCCACAATCAGAAATCGCACACGTTGAGATACGGTGAACGAGCAGGCCATGTAACTGGACCCCCCTCATCCGATCCATGGACCAGAGAAGAACGATTGAGATGCGTCCGGACGTTAACGGTGAAGTGGGCTGGAACATCATCATATAGCAGCCACATAACCTTTCGAATAGTCAGTGGCACTTCTTCCAGCAGGGGAGGCAAAGTCACCCTCAAGAAACGCCGATAGTTCCGGCCTGTTAGGCGATCTGGAAGGAAGACTGGTCCCAAAATACGGGCGCCAATTATCCCGACCCACACATTCCGGCTGAACTGATGCTGATGTTGTGCTGTCATAATACCAGGGGGGTTCTGCATACTCTCCCCCAGATGACTCTTATGAAGGCTGAAGACATCACTTGGCATAGAGGTGGCCTGATTTGTCAATGGAATAGATGACACAACACCCGGAATCGTGGTTGCCTTGTAAAGAAGCCAGTGACAAAACTGCTCCCGAAGTGGAAAGTGTGTAGCTAGTAAGCGCTGCACACGCTCTAAGTGATACGGGTAGTAACAATTATGTAGAATATTCCACATGGTCGTCTGGCTCACTCTGTAGTGGCGGGTCAACTTCCCCAACTTCCTGGTACTGACACTACGGTCGCCTTCCACCAGTGTTCACCACATTTTCCTCCAAGTCTAGTGTCCGAACATTTCTGGTACGTTCTTCATGATTTCCTGCTTCATGAAACGACCCTGTCTCAAACGACGAAACACTATTACAAACATTGAATACTGTGGTTGTTGTCGGCGCGAATAGGTCTCCTGATACAACCTTGCTACCCGCCGCCCGTTACCATTTGCCTTTCCGTAAGTAAACACCATGTCGCCAAGCTCTCGATTCGAATACGGAACCATTGTGTACAATGCAGTATGACATCCACTACAAGGTGAGTCAGCAAGAGAAGTTTATCGGACACAACATTACCAATTAATGTGGCAGGAGATGGCAGTAGGGTATGACATATGAGGAACAGTACCACCCTGTGGGAGAAAATCACGCACACTGCAACTGTGGCTGCGTGGTACAGCACGTATTAGACATCAGACTCTGTGACAATATATGATTGAATAAATGATCTAGCATGGAACCATGTATTTCGGACGTTAGTTAATTAGACTTTTTTGGTCCGTATCCTCTCATCGATCAGTCCCTAGAGTTTGTACACGATGGAAAAAATCACCATGTATAGTTACATCATAAGATACCCTCTGTTAAATAATGCACTCTCAAAAATACTGCAAGTTCACTCTTCTCTTAAATTTTCGACAGAAGACTTCCAGCACTTTTTCTGCTATAAATTTAATGTTCCTGTCAATGCGCATCGAAGCTAAGCCCTTCAGTCTGTTTTCTGCCATGGTGGTACGAAGTTTGGATTTTATGCGTCGCAGCGGAGAAAATTATCTTTCTACGGTGCTAGTAATGACGGGCAGGATCGGTAGGAGCTGATGGAGGACTGCGATGTTTGGAGCACATGTCTCTGCTGGAGAGGTTGACTTGTGGTCTCGCTTTTTCCACAACGGATTCCAGATCATCAGTTCCCCTTCCAAAGCCGCGGAACATGGCGAATCATTTTTGCGTATTTCAGCGCATTTCAACTCTTCCTCAGCGTACCCGTCAAAAATGTATTTTGGTAATAGCTTCTTCAAATGACTATCGGTTTCATGGAGTGCTTTGGGGAATCTATAGGCCAGTTCATTACACAGAAAACCTAGAAAAAGAATCCAGATTGCCAGTGTAAACAATTCCTCGTGTGACTCAACTCGGGCATCCGTTGGATTCTTCTGTAGAGTAGTTGTTCTAAGAGTTTTTATCTCAGTGCCAAACATCTCAGCGAGTTCCTCTGCCGCGCGGGATTAGCCAAGCGGTCTTAGGCGCTGGTGTGTGTGTGTTTGTCCTTAGGATAATTTAGGTTAAGTAGTGCGTAAGCTTAGGGACTGATGACCTTAGTTGCTTGGAACAGATCGATTTCCTTGTCTTCCAGGTGTCGAACAAGTGGCAATGTTAAGCCAAGCAATTTGGCAAGTACACATGAACTTACAATAAATTCTGATGACGGCACAGCATGAAGTAAGGAAAATGCTGTCGTTGCATTACTGCTTCCACTGCGAATGTTATATATACTCCTGGAAATTGAAATAAGAACACCGTGAATTCATTGTCCCAGGAAGGGGAAACTTTATTGACACATTCCTGGGGTCAGGTACATCACACTGACAGAACCACAGGCACATAGACACACGCAACAGAGCATGCACAATGTCGCCACTAGTACAGTGTATATCCACCTTTCGCAGCAATGCAGGCTGCTATTCTCCCATGGAGACGATCGTAGAGACGCTGGATGTAGTCCTGTGGAATGGCTTGCCATGCCATTTCCACCTGGCGCCTCAGTTGGACCAGCGTTCGTGCTGGACGTGCACACCGCGTGAGACGACGCTTCATCCAGTCCCAAACATGCTCAATGGGGGACAGATCCGGAGATCTTGCTGGCCAGGGTAGTTGACTTACACCTTCTAGAGCACGTTGGGTGGCACGGGATACATGCGGACGTGCATTGTCCTGTTGGAACAGCAAGTTCCCTTGCTGGTCTAGGAATGGTAGAACGATGGGGTCGATGACGGTTTGGATGTACCGTGCACTATTCAGTGTCCCCTCGACGATCACCAGTGGTGTACGGCCAGTGTAGGAGATCGCTCCCCACACCACGATGCCGGGTGTTGGCCCTGTGTGCCTCGGTCGTATGCAGTCCTGATTGTGGCGCTCACCTGCACGGCGCCAAACACGCATACGACCATCATTGGCACCAAGGCAGAAGCGACTCTCATCGCTGAACACGACACGTCTCCATTCGTCCCTCCATTCACGCCTGTCGCGACACCACTGGAGGCGGGCTGCACGATGTTGGGGCGTGAGCGGAAGACGGCCTAACGGTGTGCGGGACCGTAGCCCAGCTTCATGGAGACGGTTGCGAATGGTCCTCGCCGATACCCCAGGAGCAACAGTGTCCCTAATTTGCTGGGAAGTGGCGGTGCGGTCCCCTACGGCACTGCGTAGGATCCTACGGTCTTGGCGTGCATCCGTGCGTCGCTGCGGTCCGGTCCCAGGTCGACGGGCACGTGCACCTTCCGCCGACCACTGGCGACAACATCGATGTACTGTGGAGACCTCACGCCCCACGTGTTGAGCAATTCGGCGGTACATCCACCCGGCCTCCCGCATGCCCACTATACGCCCTCGCTCAAAGTCCGTCAACTGCACATACGGTTCACGTCCACGCTGTCGCGGCATGCTACCAGTGTTAAAGACTGCGATGGAGCTCCGTATGCCACGGCAAACTGGCTGACACTGACGGCGGCGGTGCACAAATGCTGCGCAGCTAGCGCCATTCGACGGCCAACACCGCGGTTCCTGGTGTGTCCGCTGTGCCGTGCGTGTGATCATTGCTTGTACAGCCCTCTCGCAGTGTCCGGAGCAAGTATGGTGGGTCTGACACACCGGTGTTAATGTGTTCTTTTTTCCATTTCCAGGAGTGTAGTTTCTGCAGCGCTATAGTTAGGATAGGAACGACGTCTCGAAAATGCAGGAAGCACCATGCCTCTCTACCCAATGTGTTTCACGGTTTCTTAATTTTGTGAAACTTTTCTGCTGGTAGAGATGACTGCGTTTCTTCCTCCAGTAAGTGTCGTCGTTGAGCAGATTCCCTGATGAAGTTCGGCACTGAATCAATTATACCCATAGCATTTAGTACACTGCTTAGAGTACAGGCTTTACTTTGTGCAAGATTGAGCCTGTGACTAGCACAGTGACTGTAAATTGCTAATGGCTGTTGCTGTGATGAAACTACTTGAACTCCTTAATATTTACCACTCACATTCGCGCCTCTCGCCGGCCGAAGTGGCCGTGCGGTTAAAGGCGCTGCAGTCTGGAACCGCAAGACCGCTACGGTCGCAGGTTCGAATCCTGCCTCGGGCATGGATGTGTGTGATGTCCTTAGGTTAGTTAGGTTTAATTAGTTCTAAGTTCTAGGGGACTGATGACCAAGGCAGTTAAGTCCCATAGTGCTCAGAACCATTTGAACCATTTCGCGCCTCTCTCATAAGGTTGTCATCGGCAATAAGCACATCGACGTCATTGGCTACATCAGTGCCATCCCGCAGGATGGTGTTTGCTAAGTTTTCACACGTCAGGTCAGTGACAGCAATGAATTTTAGAAATTCTTCCCATGCAGTGCTACTCTCAACATCAAAGAAACGTTGTTGTTGTGGTCTTCAGTCCTCAGACTGGTTTGATGCAGCTCTCCATGTAACTCTATCCTGTGCAAGCTTCTTCATCTCCCAGTACCTACTGCAACCTACATCCGTCTGAATTTTCTTAGTGTATTCATCTCTCGGTCTCCCTCTACGATTTTTACCCTCCATGCTGCCCTCCAATGCTAAATTTGTCATCCCTTGACGCCTCAGAACATGACCTACCAACCGGTCCCTTCTTCTTGTCAAGTTGTCCCACAAACTCCTCTTCTCCCCAATTCTATTCAGTACCTCCTCATTAGTTATGTGATCTACCCATCTAATCTTCAGCATTCTTCTGTAGCACCACATTTCGAAAGCTTCTATTCTCTTCTTGTCCAAACTATTTATCGTCCATGTTTCACTTCCATACATGGCTACACTCCATACAAATACTTTCAGAAACGACTTCCTGACACTTAAATCTATACTCGATGTTAACAAATTTCTCTTCTTCAGAAACGCTTTCCTTGTCATTGCGAGTCTATATTTTATATCCTCTCTACTTCGACCATCATCAGTTATTTTGCTCCCCAAATAGCAAAACTCCTTTACTACTTTAAGTGTCTCATTTCCTAATCTAATTCCCTCAGCATCACCCGACTTAATTCGACTACATTCCATTATCCTTGTTTTGCTTTTGTTTATGTTCATCTTATATCCTTCTGTCAATATACTGTCCATTCCGTTCAACTGCTCTTCCAAGTCCTTTGCTGTCTCTGACAGAATTACAATGTCATCGGCGACCCTCAAAGTTTTTATTTCTTCTCCATGGATTTTAATTCCTACTCCGAATTTTTCTTTTGTTTCCTGTACTGCTTGCTCAATATACAGATTGAATAACATCGGGGACAGGCTACAACCCTGTCTCACTCCCATCCCAACCACTGCTTCCCTTTCATGCCACTCCACTCTTATAACTGCCATCTGGTTTCTGTACAAATTGTAAATAGCCTTTTGCTCCCTGCATTTTACCCCTGCCACCTTCAGAATTTGAAAGAGAGTATTCCAGTCAACATTGTCCAAAGCTTTCTCTAAGTCTACAAATGGTAGAAACGTAGGTTTGCTTTTCCGTGTTAGTTACTAACTTCTTTTTGAACTCTTTGTATAAGACTTCGCAGAATAGTCTTGAAAGCTGTACGTTTCACTCCTATGGACAATCATTTTTCAAAATGAAGAGTGAAATACGCCTCGTGAAACCACCACAATGAAAATTTTGAGAAATTGCAGCTAAACAAAGGTTTACCAACAATCATTTTTCCCAAGTGCTACTCGCGAATGAAACAGGGAAGGAGGACATTCAGATAGTGGAACCAGAAGTACCTTCCGCTAAACACCGAAAATTCGCTTGCGAAGTATAGATATGGATGTAGGTGTGGTTCGATGCAGACGGACATGTAAATTATCTGTAATGGTAACATCTTGTAGATAACTAAGCTGACCCAATGTCCTCCACATTTACATAAAACCATCTCTTGAAAAGCACCCAGACATCCTTGTGTGACGCGGAATTGACTACTACATCTCATGAGAGGCTGATCTGCCAGTGTAAAAGGTAGTGAGGAGTTCTGTGTTGTCAGTAGAGAAGCAGCAGCAGGATGAGTCTGTCAGGTGAGTTCAGGGACGTCGAACGTGACTGGATGTCACCTGAGTATCAAATCCATCGGGGGCATTTCAACCCTACTAAAGCTGCTTTAATCGACTGGTTGATGGTGTGACTGAAGTGGAAATGCGAACGGACAATGACAGCTAAACCCAGACCAAGTACTCCTCAAGTACTGACAGAGAGGGACGCCGAGCATTGCGGAGGGTTGCAAAAAGTCGCATGAAATTTACAAAAGGAATCTTTCGTGAGTTCCAAAGTGTTACCAGCTGTTCAGCTTCAACAATGTCAACCACGTTTCTGAAGCCTGTCGCAAGCGACGCTTGAGGTGGTGTAAAGAGCGATTCCAATGGCTAGTTAATGATTGGAAACAAGGGATAAATCACGCTATGCCCTGTGGCAATCGGATGGAAGTGTTTGGGTTTGCGAATGCTTGAAGAACTTCTGCCATCATGTGTAGTGCCAACAGTGAAGTATGGAAGAAGTGGTGATACAGTAGAGGGGGGGGGGGGGGGGGGGGTTCCGTGGCTAGGGTGTGCTCACCTTATCGTGCTTAGGAAAATGCAAAATATGGAAGGATATGAATTACGTTTTACAGCGTTATAGACTGTTTACAGTACATGAACAGTTCTGAGATGATGATTATTTATATCATGCAACAAGAGATAGACTCAACTTACATTTACCAAGGAAAAATAAACATAAAACTCAAAACAGCCTTTTCTATTAAGGAATAAAACTGTACAATAAATTACCAAAAGAGATTAAAGAAATTGCCAAAATACACTTATTTAAAAAGGCAGCTAAAAAGTACCTGTTATGCAATACTTTTTATATGTTGAAGGATTATTTAGCTAAAACAGAGTAGGGGTTTGATAAAACAAGTTATACAGATAAATAATAATAATAATGATTATAAAATATCCAACATTCCACATAACACCTTAATTTTATGTTTTTTTTCTTCTTTTTTCCTTTCTAGAAATACTTACCCCCAAGCTATGCATAGCACAATACTAATACCTCTTCCTCTTTCAGAGCTCAACATCTCACTCATTATGGAGGGATGCTGATTCAGTTTTTTCAGGATAGCCAATGGGAAGTTGCGGTACAGAAAATGGCCCCGAGATCACCAATGTGTGTGTGTGTGTGTGTGTGTGTGTGTGTGTGTGTGTGTTTAGTGAGTGAAGTGTTATGAAACAATGTGTGTATAGTGTGTGCAGTGACTGATTGTGAGATACGAGTGAACAATGTAGCATTACATTATTTAATAAATTATTTGTAAAAAAAGTATTGTATACCAGGAGTAAATCTAATGATTGTCTCTAACTAGAAGTCTGTAAATATATGTGTATACGAATTAGCTTATTTTCAATTGATCTAATTTTGCAAATACTTTGACATGTCCTATATCCTTCTAAAAAGAGATCTACGGATGAATAAAGCTGCTACTACTACTCCTACTACTACTACTACTACTATCAGCATGACAATGCTCTCAGTCGTAAAGCAGAGGCAATACTTTGTGGTTTTGTGGGCGATAACATTACAGAAAGGAGCTGACCTGCCCAAGGTCCAGAGTTAAACCCAATTTATACCTTTGGGAAAGTTATTACGTCGACTTCACTCCAGGCCCCAGCATCCAACATCACTGCCTTCTCTGATTCAGTTCTTGAGGAATAATGGACTGCTATCCGTCCACCGACATTCAGATACCTCACTGAAAGTGTCCCCAACAGAGTTCACGCCGTCATAAAAGTGAAGGGAGGACACACTTCATGTCAATGCCCGCTAATATGTGTCCATGTTTTTTTGATCAGACAGTTTAGGTACTCCACAAGCCACTGTACAGTGCATGACAGAGGGTACTTCGTACCAGTATTAGTGACTTTCATTCCTACCCCATTACGACGTATAATGAGCGGAAAATCATAGCAACACACCTCTGAATTAATTCGATGTCTGTTGCGATGCCTAATTGATAGGGACTCCAAATGCTGGAGCATTACTTTAAAACAGCATGCACTAGCGTCTTGTATGAGGTTTCATTTAGAGATGCACTTAGTTTTCCAGGACCTTACCAACAAATCAAAGCCTTCCATACTCCTGGTTTTAAATGTTCGTCCCATTTCATATTGCTCCTTAGTATTACCCATAAATATTTAAATTTTATGGCTGACTTCAAAATTTAGCACTGATCTAATTATGTTTTGATAGTTTATACATATAAACAGAAGCAATATCTTGCTACCTGTTTAGTTAATACTCCAATTAGCAATTTTTGATCTTTGCCATGTACAGAAAAACGCGAGTTACGCAGATGCCATTCTTGTGGTGTTATCTACTATTGTTGTCCTACTCATATTCCACAGTTAATAAAGAATATATATTACTTCCGTATTGGAATTGACCTCGGAACACAGCACTCATCAATACCCTGCGGGTCGGCGCAGGAACCTAGCACTGCATCCTGCTAAAATTTTAGTGTTTTTCCTTTTTTTTTAATTCTCCAATCTGATAAAGAAGTGTCAGATATAAAACTATGTGGCGTGATGGACGTCGACAGCGCGTGCTAGTTCAATGTTTTGTTACGACCGAGTGGCTTAGGATGATGAGAAAAGGACCAGTCCTGACAGAAAGAAAGAAAGCGGTCATCAGGCGTGTCATGATGAATAGGGTGCCCCAGAAATGTTGTGACAAAATTCGAGGGCTTGTAGATGGTGTCTTGAGGAACAAATCGAGGATAGAATCCCTTGTCCGGAAACGTCATCCAACTATGCCACAGAGCGTCTTTTACAGGCGTCGGCACCTGTCACTAGGCAGCAAACAAGTGGAACGTCGCATTGTTTGTTATTCAGTGACCGCGACTGGCTGCCACAGTCGCCAGCGGAGAAGATGGCACTAGCTGCTGCGTAGAAAGGCCTTGTCTCCTATGAATGGGATCCTCTGTTGCCTCAGTGGATGACGGTTTTGGACATGCGTTTCCATCCGCAATTTATTTTTCTTTCTCCTCAAACCCGTAAAATCTCTGAAGTTTTTCGGTGTACAAGAGAAAAATAAACTGAAGATGGAAACTCGTGTCCGAAACCGTCATCCACCAAGGAGGCAACAGAGCATCGCATTCATGAGAGATAAGAACTGTCTATGCAGCTTCTAGCACCATCTTCTCCACTGGCAATCGTGGCAATCAGTCGCGATCACTGAATAACGAACAAAAGTGCGAGACCTTCCACCAACAGTCTATCAATGTACTGAGTCACGTTTGCTGCCGAAGGGGTGGCCTAGCTGCAGGCGCTGATACCTGTGACTCCGACTGCACTCAAGTGGCGCAACATTTCTGGGGCAAACTGTTTACTCAAGACACAGAAACGGGGAGTGGGGTGGGTGACAGGGGGAGAGTTTCAACCACTCTAACTTGGAATTACATTCAGAAAACTTGTGTACTTTAATGTGCAGAGTGTTTTGGAAAGATACACCCGAGACTGCATCTGCTACATCAATTTTAACTTACACATAAGACTACAAAGTTTTTATTTTCGAAAGAACTAACCGATTTTAAAAGGGTATATCCTCCTCATGCATGCACACACAACCTTAGAGTACCTTCTGCGATGATGTTTAGTATCAAAGTTAACTATTAAAAACCTAGGTACACAGTACTAACGTTCCAACATAATATTTATAGTTTGTTGTGAACCAGCTTTCGGCTTTGTTGTCCATCATCAAACAATATAAGACTATATAGATAATTCACAGAACATCACTGAGAGTTTATATCTGTACACAGATTGTTTCTCTAAAGATATGTGACTCCAGTTGTTATTCCCATATCTTCTCTGATTCAATGGGCACCCGTCTACGTTCTTATTGTGGAATCTGCCCTGGCTGTTAAAATGTCCTTTGGACTGCAAGTTATTTGTCCGATAGGGTTGTTATGTGAATTCTTGTCTATTATTTTCCTGACGTGACCATTAAATTGTCCCTGGCCTTCCAGTTATTTGACTGAACAGGCTATGGTCGGAATTCTTGTCTGTTATTGTCCTGATTGTTGTTCCTTGGTGGGAGATCAATTTTGTCAAATTCAAGTTCTTGTAAAAGTATTTGAAAAGCTTCAGTGTCATACTACGACTATATATCTATACGAAAAACACAAGCGCAATGAAATACACAAAGAATCTGTGAACAAATAAACCTTCTGTTACATTATAGGCATAGATTAAAAGTATAAGCATGTACAACACAAAACAGTGAATACTGGCAAAGACTACTACATTATATGAAAATGCTAGCTTGTGAATGTGATGCACAGGCAAAAAAGGGTGGGGGCGGGAGGAGGGAGAGGGGAGAGGCGAGAAAGGAGTCAATAGAATGTGGCTGAGGAACAGCTATATTATTTACAACAATTTGTTATGGCGAGAAAAATATTAATTGACTTCTGCTAGTTTACCAAGGTTGAGTAGTGGACCTGTATTTGATCATTAAGAATTAAGTCGTGATTCTTTGACTACCTATTAATAAACACAACGAAGACACAGAAATTGTTGTTTCAGTACAGTCACAGTTTTGTATCAGTAGTCGTTTGGCTGTGGATCAAAGCACACAACAATGACTTCGAAAATCGTCGCTCACACCAGTTACAAAATGGCTACTGGAATTAAATTATTTTAGTGTTAAAGAATATACCAGGTGATCAAAAAGTCAGCATAAATTTGAAAACTTAATAAACCACGGAATAACGTAGATAGAGAGGTAAGAATTGACACACATGCTTGGAATGACATGGGGTTTTATTAGAAAAGAAAAAAAAAGTTCTCAAAATGTCCGACAGATGGCGCTGGACAGCAAAACTGCTACCGTGACGGACGAGAGGTACGCCGACACGTTACAGAATCGCATCATCCCCAGCCTGCTGGAACGTGCGATGTTTATGCAGGATGGCGCTCCACCCCATATTGCTAGACGTGTGAAAGATCTCTTGCGCGCGTCGTTTGGTGATGATTGTGTGCTCAGCCGCCACTTTCGTCATGCTTGGCCTCCCAGGTCCCCAGACCTCAATCCGTGCGATTATTGGCTTTGGCGTTACCTGAAGTCGCAATTGCATCGTGATCGACCGACATCTCTAGGGATGCTGAAAGACAACATCCGACGCCAATGCCTCACCATAACTCCGGACTTGCTTTACGGTGCTGTTCACAACATTATTCCTCGACAGCAGCTATTGTTGAGGAATGATGGTGGACATATTGAGCATTTCCTGTAAAGAACATCATCTTTGCTTTGTCTTACTTTGTTACGCTAATTATTGCTATTCTGATCAGATGAAGTGCCATCTGTCGGACATTTTTTGAACTTTTGTATTTTTTTGGTTCTAACAAAACCCCATGTCATTCCAAGCATGTGTGTCAATTTGTACCTCTGTATCTACATTATTCCGTGATTTATTCAGTTTTCAAATTTATTCTGACTTTTTGATCACCCGGCACTGTGTTCAGATTCTTTAGGAGTTGACCTAGTTTATGGTCATGTAGTAGTAAACGCAGGAGACGTTAAACAGCAGCGTCAAGATTTCAAAAGTGGCCGTAAGAATGAGCATGGGGAAGCGATGCAGTGGCAGGCTCATTTCAAGGCCAATCAAATCGTGCACAAAGTGAAGTGATTACTGATTAATGCTCTAACTGCATTATGTTGGACGCACCACTATTTTTATGATTGCCGCGGAAAGGCTCAGATATCACAAATTTTGCGCAAAGTGGGAGTCGACAATCCTTACCGACAAACACAAAGAGCAGAGAATGTCAACTGGCAGAGCGCTTTTCGACACATATCACGAAACGCTTAACACAGACCTGCCATTTAAAACCGACGGTGTGGCAACTGTAGTCCTGAGTAGCCTGTCTCACTGACAATGCAGCGCTGACGCTATTCTTCCCGCACTCGGCGTCAGGGGTAGTAGGTGAAGTGGCACTTCATTTATATCTTTATCTTGCCACACTTTAAAAAAAAAAGTTTACTTAACTTACCACGTATACTGGTCTTTACTGCAAACATATTTCCCTTTATTGTACTGCTGAGAACTTTCTTACAGAAGTAAGGGCGCGATTCTGACGAGGAGGAGTGAAGTAGCCTTCCTTTCTTGTAGGTCAGCCTCATGGGCGGAGCAACGGGTTAAGCATAACCGCTATAGTAACCGTCATGTCACCTGCGTGAGTTTGTCACAGTTGTTCGCGACTGGTCTGAAGGACATTCTGGACAATTCGAGTGAAAGATTTGGCCACCCAGATCGCGCGACATGAATCCAATCGGGCATTTGTAGGACATAATCGAGAGATCGGTTCGCACACAAAATGCTGCACCGGCAACACCTTCCCAATTATGGACGGCAATAGAGGCAACGTGGCTCAATATTTCTGCATGGGACTTCCAACGACTTGAATCCATACCACATCGAGCTGCTACGCTACGCCGGGCGAAAGGCGGTCCGTCACGTTGTTAGGAGGTATCCAATGACTTTTACCACCTCAGTACAAGTTCCAGACTATAAAGCACTGGTTGTCGTTTGCGTGGAGCACACATTGTGCGTTTAGTGTTGCATGTTTTAAATATGAATCCCGCTTATGATATAGTGTGTATTTTATCAGAAACACCCTTTTCACGTTAGAGAGACGAAAACAGGAAAGATAAGCCTTGTATTACGGAATTCTAGATCACTTATCGATCGAAATAGGTGAGAAATTTCAAAATAGATTGTTTGCCTTGCCCATACCACGCCACTTAAAGAATACCACACACGTTTTCCTTCTAGCGCACTTGCAAAAGTTGTCTGGGCCAGCTTTCTCCAAAAAGCCGATGGAAAGTACAGAAATATTTCCATCGTAAAGATGTTAGTAATGCTTATTCAAGGTAAGGACATTTTTACGGATGCTTATAAACTGTTCTTCCTTAGTCTGTACATCTCTTCTACTCCAGCATCTGTGAAACGAAGCTTTTCTCAGCTGAAACTTGTAAAAACATACCTGATGAACGCAATTTCAGAAGAGAGACTTCCTTCTTTAGTGAATATTTCAATTCAGAAGGAACTTCTAGCGCAATTAATAAAAACACAGCCATTCAGTGAAGACATCACCGGCCCATTTGCAGCCTTGAAGGACCGAAGGATTGATTTGGTGTACAAGAAACAGGTAAGTTCAGTTATTAAGTTAGTGTAAATATAGGTATATTTTTCTTTCCTGCTAGCTCCTCACCTAACTTCCCAGCCACTGCTCAACGTATCTGTTGCACTCTATTTGATAAACCATTTTACGGTTCCTATCTCTCAATCAGCGACTATTTCCTCTTCTTGCACTTGAAACAATGGCTTCATGAACAATAGTTTGAAGACGACGAAGAACTCACAACTTCGTCCAGACACTTGTTGCCCCTAGTTTTAGTGTATATCTGTGTTATTAAAGGTATGTCACTGGGAATTTTCAGAAGTTTACGCTTTTCGTGTATAGTGTGGTTCGTAGTAAATCGACGGTTCTGAGTAACAGCTGTGTATTCTATACTCTTTGGCAGCCTCATCTTATTCGTAAAATCGTTTACCTATAAATACAGCAGACAATTACGTGGTTAGTAAAAAATTTCCACTTTTTCTCACTCGTTGGGCAGTTTAGTCTAAGGAAGTGTTCAATAGAAGTGTTAGATAGAAGTAAACATAGTTAATACTAAATCGACTGCTGTGAAGTAACGTTATGCTTGTGCATATTATAACTGTCGTACCGTGTAACAGTTAATTTTGTCTATTAAGGGTAGTGTGTATTGTCTGCATTTGTCGTAAAATTCTCGTACTTACAGATTTGTTAAGCGAGTCTGTTAATGAGCATAACCTCGACAAAACAAAATTTCCAGACATAAACTTTCAAATTGCCTTAGAATATCAGTAAACTTTATCCCAGGTTATTCCCCCGTTACGAAATGAACCACGCTCTTGAGTGTTGTTGTTTCGATTTTTAAATAGAAATTTTAGTCCCTGTAACAGATCCCGCAGTTAAAAAGTAATTAACAAGACTAATTTCAAATTCAGAATGCAGTCGCATTGTGAACACTGTTCTCGGGCTACTGTTTGTAAGCAGTAGACTTAGCCACTGTTTCTATGTTTCGATACAGTGTATCGATACGTGTAACTGTTTCAGTGTTTCGGAACGGCTGTGGTTCACTGTTTCGAAACAGTAATGTTTCATTCCGCCCCTGTCTCGGATAACCGGACCAGATTCGATATCGAGCCAGACACAGAAACTGTATCGTTGTTTCAAAATAAGGCTGTTTCAGTCCACCTGTGCTTGGAACGGACTAATTGTATCGAAACAGTGATGTTTCATTCCGCTCTGTGTCGGGCGAGATTCGGGCTCGGCACAGGTACTGAAACACAACATACCACTTCGTGAAACACTTTCAAGAGTGTCTAAATCTTTTTGACAAGCAATAGCATGAAGCTTAAGATATCCGAAAATAAAGCTTCGTTTCTAGCTGACTGTCTTATGCCGAAATGGCGTAACATCTGCTTTATAAACACTAACCAAACAATAAAACAACGCATACTATTCACATTCAAAATAATAAATAGGTGAAAATCATTCAGTTGAATTACACTTTTTTCATAACATACGCTTCTCTGTTCATGTACAGTAATCATATTAAGAAACGCAAGTAAGCCTACAAAATTTCGAATAAAAAAAGGCGTAGAGTGACAGTTATTAGACATATACATAAATTTGATGTAGGTATAATTGCAAGCAATCTGTTTGACATCTCACTGATAGTGTAATGGTGAATGGGAAGGGCTGGCAAGCATGGCGAGTTTATAGTAACGGTTCGAAACACCTTGAAAGACAAAATTTTTTCTGTTATATTTTGTTATTTATTCGAATTATTTGGCATTATTTGTGAGACTATTGTCACTGTGCCTATTATCCACAATGATTCCCTTAGTGTGCATGGAAATTAGCAGGATGGCTATATTACCCATACTAACGGAATGTGGGAATACCTGTAGCATATCCGTTGTGTCTGCAGTTCGCTTCCACCTCCAGTTCCGTTCGTGGTGGTTCTTCTGTCTTAGGCTTTGGCTGTCCTCAGCCAATTGAAAAGTATGAAAGTCACACGACACGAAAGCAGCGCATTTGCTGCAGGAAATACGAAACTGCCAAGACGCCTAAGTGATAGTTTCATACTTTCTGCGATATGATTAGCGCTCTCGCACCTCATTTGTGTTTATATGGACAAACTTATACAGTAGACATTCAAGATGATAAAATGTGTAGGTTTATTAGATAACAAAACACAAACTGTTTGTTTCGAAACAGCGTATCGAAACATTACATTGTACTGTTCCATTTGTTTCGAAACAGTTACGTGTTTCAGTTTGCCCATCTCTAGTAAGCGGTTGGTTTGATGCGGCCCAGCACGAATTCCTCTCTTGTGTCAACATTTTCATCTCAGAGTAGCACTTGCAACATATGTCCTCAATTATTTGCTGGATGTATGAGGCCTGTTCAAAAAATTCCGGACCTTTGTCCACAAAATTTTTCTACGCTACCTTTTACTTATTGTGCATGGTCTTCTTTGAAATGCCATCCTCCACAATTGATACACCGCTCCGAACGCCGTTTCCACTTCCTGAAGAAGCCTTGGTACGGCTCTATCGGATCGCGCGAAGCACCGTCTGAGAATTTTCTTGTATCTTGTATGTCGTTACAAATCTACATCCTTTCAGCTGGGTTTTCAACTTTGGAAATAAAAAAGAAGTCTTCAGGGGCTAGGACTGAAGAGTACAGAGGCTGAGGCAGCACAGTGATTTCGTTTATTGTGCATTAGTCTTGCACAAACATGGATAAATGTGCGGGTGCGTCATCATGACGCAAGAGTCATGAGTTGTTCCGCCACATTTCAGGGCGTTTCCTTCTCATATATTCTCGCAGGCGTCCCGATAACACCATCGATTAACGGTTTGTCCCTGTGGCACGAATTCATGATGAACTAATGCTTCAGAGTCAAAGAAGCTTGGCTTTGACAGTTCACCTGACGTGACGAGCTTTTTTTGGTCTTGGACAACCTTACTCGACCCATTGTAAAGACTGAACCTTGGTCTCAGCACCAAAACCGTAGACGCACGTCTCACACCTGTTACGATTCTCTTAAGAAATATCTCGTTCTCATTTGCGCGATGCAAAAACTCTTCAAAATGTATGAGGCGAAGGTCATTCTGGTCTTGACTCAAGGGCCGTGGGACGAACTGCATTCCAAGATGCTGTTTCAGGATTTCATGACATGATACAGCTGAAATGTTACATTCTTCTGTAATCTCTTGGGCAGTCAGTCTTAGACTGGCACACATAATTTCTTTGATGTTCCTGGCATGAGCGTCGTGGGATAGAAATCGAAGGCCGTCCAGATCGAGGGTCACTGTTAACTTCCCTCTGCCCATTTTTAAGCCGTTTGAACCATTCGGAACACCGAACATGGCTTAAGCATTCACATCCCTAGGCTGCCTTCGTCATTTGGTGTGTCTCTGTAACGGTTTCCCTGAGCACAATTTAATGCCGGCGCGTTGCTCCTCTAACTCTGCCATCTCAATATTCGCAAACTGTGCGGCACAACGTTCTACTCTATACAGCACTGAACAATAACTAACAGACAAACAACAATGAAACTTCCGGAAGTTACACATTAAACACAGGCGTGAGCAGCGATACCAACCGCATTCCGTTCCATCACACTATTGGCGCGAAATTACGAATGTTCCGGAATTGTGTCTTGCCCTACAGTTTTTACTCGTGAACAAGCAGGACCTATCACTGCTCAACAACTAGAGAGTGACTGGCGAGTCAGTAGTAGCTCTACTGGTGCAGTACAGGGAAGACAGAAGGTACTGCACTCATCCTCCCTACCTACATGGCTGTGGTTTCTGTTTCCAGCTGAAACTCAAACTGTGACAGTGTGATACACTTCACCTGTTGGGAAGTCTGCAGGGTTAACGTCAGGGGCAAGCAGACACCAAAAGGTAGGGGGACTGGCAATCATCGGCACTTCAAAGGTACTGTATGGCGAATAACAGTACCCCTCAGGACAGAGACAGATAAGAAAAATCTTGTGCACGCAGTCACTGGGAGAGCAGTATACAACCAGCTGAAGATAATGGCACACATTGGAACTAAAAATGCATGTTGTCTCAGTTCTGAGGCCATACTTGAACCATTCCAACAACTCGCAAAGAAAGTTGAGAAGACAAGCCCTGCTCACGGAAATTCAACGAAGCACACAAACTGCAACATTGTCCCCAAACCTGAAAGTGGGACGCTCGTTGTAAGTAGTGTGGAAGTCTTGCACCAGAGACTATGTGACAAGCTAGGCTGTGAGTTCATTGATTTGCGCCGAGGAATTAGGAACTGTAGGGCCCTCTATATGGGTTAGGGGAGCAGTACACAGCAGAGGCTGACACCCAGCTGACTATGTGTGGGTTACACACAAGGGGTCTTTAGATAGGCAACTTTTCATCCTGTGCAGACAATGACCATGAAGTGTTGGTGCAAGACCGAAAGAAACGCCCCTCACAGGTATCCTAGTAATCAACAACGGAAGTATGTAATACAAAGTTCCAGGGTTTGAAGCGGTCATAAAAAAAGTGGAGCTCAGACAATACTGGTTATAGAAAGTTTGTTAAAGCTAAAACTGACACCATTATGATTTTTGGAGTAAATCTTACTGTATGTCGAAAGGGTAGGCGTATGGTAAATGGAAGTGTCATATTTCTCTCAGTAGATAAGAAACTCAAATCCACTGAAATAGAAATTGGAGCTGCTTGCAGTACCTGTATTGCTTGGGCAGCACTCAGTACCAAGGTAAGACGTAAATTTAGAGTAGAACCCTCCTACTGACCTAGATCTCACTCCCAACTGCAAATGAAAACATTAACCACTCTCTCAACTCGCTCCTACGTATGCTCCCCTTTATACTGGTATCAGTGCAGGAGACTTCAACCATCCAACAATCGAGTGGAATAATTACAAGTTCATACATAGTGGGAGTGGCAAAACATCCTGTGAAACAATATTAATTATTCCTCTGAAAATCAATTGAAACAGATGGTTCGGAATCCTCCTCATGAGGGGAAAATAATAGGTCTGATGGCAATAGATAAACCTGAACTCTTTGAAGAAGTTCACATTGAAAGTCGTGGGTCAAGGCACTTGAGTGGGAATAGTAAGTCTTGGCTTGCCAAATGCATTTGACCCACTACCATCCCAAAGCTTATCATAAAAAATGCAATTATGTGGGGTATCAGACGAAATTTGTGGCTAATTGACGATTTCTTGGTAGGAAGCGTGTTATCTTGGGTGGAGAGTCATAGACAGATAAAGAACTAGGTTCATTTGTTACTGTCGGGTCGAAAACATACAAAGGGTCGGGAGCAACAGTAAATGAGGTACAGCTTTGGTTGCAAAGTGCAGTTTCTCTAGGTGTTTCAGGTGGAGATATGAGCAGAGGAGAATTTACATCGATGCTACAAAGATCGCAGCATCTGCGTTCTTTCAAGCAACCAAACAGCTCTGAAAGCCCTGTCAGCCCCTGCTATGGGATCAAAGTTCGTTGCAGAATGGCATGGATGTATTTACTGTGAGGCTATGGCAAAGCACCCAAGTGTACTTGCAGTGGGTTGCTGGCCACTCAATAATATGTGGTATTGAACAAGCTGATAGACTGGTCAGGAAAGGTGCGATGATTCCATTTGTTGGACAGTAATCTGCTTTAGCTATAGCTAAGGTGACGGGTAAAATCTAAACCACATGGCCTACATAAAACTTTAATGTGTATCATAAGTTGTTCAGGAAAGAAGAGAATAAAAGCTTTTGGAATGTGGGACTACAGAAGAATGTTGAAGATTATATAGGTAAATCAAATGACTAATGAGGAGGTACCTAAAGAAATTGAGCGAAAAAAGAAATTTAAGGAACTACTTGACGAAAAGAGGGAATTGGTTGATAGGACACACACTGAAGCGTGTATATGGTAATGCAGGGAATTGTGGAGGGTAAAAATTGTAGATGGAGGACGAAGTCTGAGTATAGTAACCAGGTTCAAATCGATGTACACTGTAGTACCTATCCAGGGATGAAGAGATTTATGTAGTATGAAGTTGCATAGAGAGCTGCATCAAACCAATTTTCAGACAAAAATAACAGCAGACAACAAAACCAACAACAACCCCCTTTCATCATATGAAAGCAGCTGTACACTTTTGTTTATCCAGACCATTTTGCATTCTTATATCATGCTGCAACATGATACCTTTTTCCTTTTATTCCAATATTTATATGATAACCATTGGCCTCATATTCTGCGTTTTCATTAGGAAACAACTGTTAAATTTGTGTGAAAATTAACTTTGAAATGCATTAAATTTATACTTTGTACATACAGCCTTTCATTATTTTCTCCAACTGATACTTTCTTTGTTTGTCCTGAGGTGAGTGTTGCAACATTGTTAAATATTCTGTTTTGTTGTTTACACTGACTTTGAGTTGTCATATTCTCTCTCATTTCTAATTGACCATCAACAGCTGAGAACATGCTGAAAAACTGGATTAATATTAACTCTGTTGACTATGTGCTTACATATAATATTATAATATGTTAAGGTCCACTGTCATGTGCAACACTGGTGAGAAATTGCACAACAGAGCTTGGACTGAACGTTTTAAGTAATGTTTACATGTAATGTTTTTCTCAGATGCATTAAAAATTAATATTAAAAACATTAAAAATTACTGTTTCCCTTTTTTATCTACTATGTGACAATGGTTCTTCAAATTTTTCTATAAACTTGAAAGATTCCCATTTTAGATATGAAAAGTGTAATGATTATAACTGTGCTGTTAAATGTTATCACTTCATATGAAAGTGCTTCTATATGTTGTTCTGTAAACAACCCGTGTCACTGTTGTTTCAAATTTGTAACTGTTTTTTACAATGTGATGACTCCTCTTTCTTCTAATTTATTATGCAATGGAAAGCCATTAATTTAAGTCTGAAACATCAGACAGTTCTATTCCTGTTTTTCAATTCTGCTCAAATACAATACTTCCACTTCCTACTTCTTATAAAGAAACAATTGGCATATTTACTTCTTATTTTCAGATACCAATATTTTGAAGTGTGACACTTAATACATTCTTCTATTTGTCCTTCTTTACTACATTCCAAACATAGATTAATTTAATCTCCCCCAGTGCAATCTTCAGACTCCAGCAATTGTGTTTAAGATTAGATGGATAGATTAGACAAATAATGAGATGCTATTCAATCAAAGTATGAGGAGGAAGAAATTTGTGGTATACCCTAACTAGAAGACAGTTCACCATTTGCTGCTGCTTATCAAGGGTATTACATATTCTTCGCTAGATAAAGAAGAATGTTGTCACAAGTGTACTACAGCACTGCTCCTCTTATTTTACAGTTTATGACTATGTTCTTTTTAAAGAATTGTGACTTTTGTCATGATATGTGATTAATCAAATCTGAAGATGATAATTAAATGTAATCAAATCTAGTTCTCAAATGTGACTAACTGCAACTGTGACCATTACAATAATTAGTTTAAAAACTTGCAAACTTGTGGCATCTATCATGACAGTATGTCGCCCATTATTAATAAAGCTTCAGCCCATCCTATAAATTCCATGGAACACCTCAATAAAAGTGATTTGTGAGGCATCCAGCAGATCCACTCTTGAGTGAAGCTCCATGTATAAACTTAATAAGGCTTTTTTTAAGTTTCTTCAAAGACTTACAGCAAGCCATTTATTTATTATTTATTTTATTCTTTGCTTATTTGCATTGAGCAGATAGGGCCTTAGGGCTATCTCTTACATCAGATCAGGAATGACTTATGCAAAAGGATTACAAAATATTTCCAATAATAATAATAATAAAGGACATTAAGAATGGTGTAGACTAGTTTAGCACATTTGAAGTGATGTTTAATGTTATCAGAAGTGGAAGGGATACAGAAAGAGTTGAAGACTGGAGTGACGATGGCTGCTATGAAAGAACAGAATCTAAACAGCTCTTGTGATATAAGGTGAATCATTAGCTGTCTTTTGTAGATTGGAAGGGATTTAGTTTCTGATATTTTGAGGAAGATTGTTCCAAAGTCCGTTTCCTGATACAGAAAATGATTTGGAGAACATGGCAGTATTATGTAATTGTACACAGAGGATTTTGTTTTGCTATGCTTTTCAGGTAGTAGTGTAAGAGTTGAAAATAAATATGAGAGAATGTAATGATTGAGAAGACGATAGAGCAAACATAAAGCATGATAGTCTGCACTTACCAGCACATAGCCATGGTAACTGTTCATAACCGAGAGTGATTTGGACTAAGTAGTGAACATCACAAATGTATCGTACACAATAGTTTATCGACAGCTCCAGCCAGTTTGAGCGTATGTACTAAATATCTTGGAAAATAAGAGCACCACAATCAAATATGGGGATATTAGTGACTCTATGAAATTCTTTTTAAGCTCACAAGGAAATAATTTCTTATATGTGAAATTTAAGACTTTTCCAGTATACCGATTGTTGTATAAAATTTCAGGAGAAATGTCGAATGTCTGTAACTTGCTAGTACGATATTTCAGCGCAGAATCTTCTGGCCTTCTTTCGATGAATACTGACGAGCGGTACACTGGGCTCCCCTGTTTAGGTGAAAGCTCGCCTGTTTGATATCAAAACGATTGTAAGATGGCAAGAGCACGAGGTTTTTCTGTGATCGGATTCCATGTAGAATTTTACTGGAAACCACAGTCTCGATTCATAAGGAATTCGACAGTTGCATTTCCACTGATTCGTTGATGATCGAGCTCCAAAAGTCTGACGTATGGGCCACAATTTTTGTTTCACTGTATTTAACCAAATGACCAGGGTAACCATTTTATAGCACTTGAAGAAAAACTGTGACCTATGATTTTAGCAAGCAGAATGTCAAAGTCGACAGTATCGAAAGGTTTGGTGAGACCCAAGAAGTAAATAACAGTCGCCTCTTGTTTCTTCATAGCTTGTTCCAGTTCATTTGTCACTTTTATAAAAGTTGGCAGTGTGCTACAATTTTGCTAGAATCCAGGCTGGTATTCATCTATTATTTGATGTTAAATAATAAGTAAGCTGTTCATAATGTATCGTCAAACCTTAGATAACGATGGAAGAATGCAAATGGACCTTTAGTCGGAAAATCGTTAGGCAAATTCCTCCTTGTGTACTGGATCTATAATTACCTGCCTCCAGGCTGATGAGAAGATGCTGGAGAATGGTTACAAATGTCTGTTATGTTTGACAGTAGTAGAGTGATGAGAAAATTGATCATTTGTACTGTTATATTATCGTGTCCTGCAGCTACTAAACGAATTCCCGCAGCTGGCTTCCTGACCGTGTTAGAGCTTACTGGCTGCAGCAAAAATTTTTGTTTGTACCAGCCAGTGATTCCATAAGGGAATCGATGGCTTGCAGCCTTGTGTGATGGTCAAATAGAGATGTCACCATAGTGATACTCCAATTTAGATCCTTAATAGGAACTAGAGGTTCAGCCGCAGATTTGAGTTTGCCGATTCCTATTCTTCATAGATTTTTACGGACAATGGCAGGTCTCTGAATGCCCTCAGTTAGCGTGTTGCTCATATTTGAGTTTTAGATTTCTCACAGATTGACTAACTCGATTATGTAGTTGCCTGTAGGTGAGATGATTATCAGAAGTCGGGTGCCGTTTATATTTCCTGTGTGTTGCATCTCTGATGTTCATAACATATTTGAGTTGGTCTGTAAGCCATGATACTGGTTTTCTCCTTCCTCTTACTGTTTTCAGAAGAATGTGTTTATCATATAGTCTCTAAGAGGAATTACTTACTTCATTATTTATGTCAAAGTTATTTCCCACCCTTATCACAGATGTCAGCTGTAAGGTCAAACATATACATACCCTTAAAATCTCTGAAAGTCGTCACTTGCAGTTTGTTCTTTGGGCAGGGCAAGGCACCAACAACCATTTCTGTTGCATTGACAGAGTTCATCTGGCCAAACATGCCAGTTAACATATTCCAGTAAATACGGGTACTTGCAATAGGGGGGGGGGGGGGGGCGGGCTATGAGGGCATCTGCCTCTAATGAGAATTCATTTGGTTTACAAATGAGAAAGAGAACCTGTAAACAAAGGGAGCAGATTCTTGTGACCTGAAATATTTGGAAAATTATCACTAAAATAATCTGAAAATAACGATACAAATGACTTAAAAGGGCCGCCAACAGACCGTCGCATCGCGTCATGTCACATCAAGGATTCTTGGGAAGAAAGATTTGATGGCGGCATCTCCTGTTAACGTTGGAAGTTAACCTATTTTCTTCATGCTCACTCTTTTGTAGTAGTCGGTATTGTACCTTTGTGTTTTCTTAATCTTTATTACTGTGCAAATGTTCCATCGTGACTTGGATATTTTTTTCCGTTGAGTTTTCTTCCGCAAGATGGTCAGATATGTAAAAGCGAAAAATTATTTAGGTTTGACAATAACAGAACAAAGCTGTATGCAGGTTGTTTGTGTAAGAGAATGCAAAAATTTAACAAGATATAGAGGTTGCTCCACTACCTGCTTTAGGAGATAATAGGAATAAGATCACGTTAGTGTGTACCTTTTCATTTACATTAGTTACAGTTAACTGCAAATACCATCAGTGACACAATAAAGTACCATTTGTACTGTATCTTACAAAATGTGCTGAAACTAGCAGCCATCAACGTCAATACAAGCATGACATAGGTGAGCAAGATACTGACACTCTCTGACTAATATCTGCCGTGTGTTTCGATTCAAATCAGAGGCAGATACAATTCTGGCAACTACTTCCATCTCCTTATCCACTGGGGTCTAATACACAAATGCATTTAGGTACCCCTTGGAAATGATCAAGGGGATTCAGGTCAGGTGATCTTGCAGGCTGTGGAATAGGACCTTTCCTTCCAATCCAGCGACCAGGAAATTTAGCATCGAGGTGGTTGTGGACATCCACACTCAAGTGAGATGGTGCACCATCATGCTATATCCACATCTTCTCATGAAGAGAAAAGGGTATGTTCTCCAACAACTCAGGTAGAACTCTTTGCACAAACCTCAAGTAGGGTGGCCATTCAGATGGCATCATGACTTCTTAGTAATCAGACTCATCCTGCTTGTTTCTTTGCAGGAAATAAAGAATGTACATGTAAATAAACAGAACAGTACGTGTAAACTTTTACCCATGTTGGCTGTAATCAGCTGGAAAACAGTAATGCTAGACATTATGGTAGTTTACTTCCATATCTCCTTAAAATGGATTCTCTGATCCAACGTCCCCTACCTCAAATTGTTCACTTGAGCATTCTCTATGTCATGTTACATTTTTGTACGGTCTTACGAAAACACCATGTATATACAAAAACATAAGTTGGTGAAGCAGCTTCGATTAAACAACATTTTAACTGAAAAAGTCAGCTTTAATGAAGAAGATAAATACAGTTGTCTATGACGTTATTAGTTACAGTAGAAAAATATTATATGGGTGAGCAATGCTGTTTAACTTCAAAGCACTTTACCATGCTAAACTGATAAACATCATATGTTATGAAGTTCACTCAATTCTGATACTATAGTCCTTCTTATTGAATTATGGATGGTAATTCATAACCTCACTGTCACCATTCAGTACTGGGCTCAGCAGATTGAAGTGACATGATGCAGTGGCCAGTGTGAACACAACCTGACCTGACACTGCTGTGTCGTGATGTGACATGAAGTGACAGAAAATGCAAACTGGGGTTATTGTTGTGTATGACAGTAAGCATGCAGACATTCTCAAAAGTAAAGGAACATCTGTTAGCAGATAACACATGCTTGGAGCAAGAAAATTTTTAAATATTTGCAAAAACAACTAGAATATGCACTTTGATTTTTTTTAGTTTCAAAAAAGGACTAAAAGATTACAAATACTGATGTTTCACAAATGGCCGTTATCATTGGTATGATATCGACTAGAAAGAAATAGATAATGTAAACAGGCTCTACTTATTCCCTAATAAATATTGTTTGATGTGTTTGTATGTTTATATCTTCTCTAGCAAATAACTCTTGGTATTTTGAAATGATGTCTCACTTCTCAGCACTTTACCACACAAAACTGATAAAAATAATAGGTTATAAAGTTAGCGTGGGCCATTAATAAACTTTATGACTGATAGTTCCTCAATTCCGATAGTATAATCCAACTTTTTGTATCATGGATGATAACTCATAACTTTACTTTCACAGTTCAGTACTGGGCTAAAAGAACTTATCTAATGTGACAAAAAGTTTGAAAACACCCTGACCTGAAAGTGTCATGTCGTGATGTGATGGCCAGTGTGAACTGACCTTATTGTTGTGTATGAAAGGCAGCATGCAGAGGTTCTCAAAAGTAAGGGAACATCCGTTGGTGTATAACATATGCTTGTAGTTAGAAAACCATTTAACATTTGCTGAAACAGCTAGAGTGCGCACTTTGACATTTTTCTCTAGCTTCAAAAAATAATCCAAAAAATTGACACCCAAATATGATATTTCACAAATTTCCTTTATGTATGGTATGATACTGACATGTGATATCAATATTTTTGCTCCAATACCCTAGGCTAGGTCTTTTCGGTTATTTGTGGCTTAAGAATATCGATTAATTGTATCATAATGATCGTTATTTGGTTAATTCTTATAGCCAGGTTTCTAGAGGTATGAATTACTTACATCTGCATCCCACAATCACTCCTGTAAGTCAACTTACACAGCGTTTGCCAGTTTATGTATACATTACAAAAGACGAAAGATATTTTACTTCCTTGCGTGATGTTGCTTCTCCCACTATCACTTTTGAGCGTTAGGAACTACTGATAGGTGGATGTATGTGGAAAGTTAGCATCATGCCAAAATAATGAGCTTAGTCTTCAAATAAGCAAAGAAAGACTTTCTAAAGTGGCAAAAAGTTCTTGAAGAGTGCAATAGGAAAACCATTCTAGCATTCTGTATAATCACTTATTTGCAACAGAGTAACACATCTTATTCAGAACGACAAAATAGAGAGCTACACTGGATTAGCCAAGCGGTCTAAGGCGTTGCAGTCATGGACTGTGTGGCTGGCCCAGCGGATGTTCGAGTCCTCTATCAGGCTTGGGTGTGTGTGTTCGTCCTTAGGATACTTTAGGTTACATACTGTGTAAGCTTAGGGACTGATGACCTTAGGAGTTAAGTCCCATAAGATTTCACACACATTGGAACATTTTTTGAGAAAATTGAGTAATTAGTATTGGAACTGAGAGTGTGAAGTTGCTGAGACTAATAGAATTCTAAAACAATCAGTACTGAAAAGGTATTTTTATTTCAATATAATGATAGTAACATTTCACTACTGTCTCTCAGTGTAAACATTACCATGAAACTCTTGACTCTCATTAAAATGCTTTGCAAAGACAACAGTGTTCATATTGGCGCCTTCATTGGTTAGTGACTGTCTTGACAACAGCACAATGTTTGGTTACTAAGTCAGGTATCATACCATTAAAAGAAACGTATGTTTAAGGCACCTGTGACCCAACTCTGAAAATAAAAACAAAGTTGCATTCTTGAGACAAAAATCTCACTTTCTGATGTACCTTCAGTGTAGTATAGATAACATAAAAATTTAGAAATTAAGTTCTTCAGAATGCAATACATATATTGCAGTGACTCAAGTTACCATATGTTAATTGTAATTTAATGCGAGTTGGCATAGAATATCACATATGTGTGTTAGACGTTTGTACAGAGTCATAAATACGGCTGAGACTGATTTCAATTTTTTTTTTTTACTCGTTCGTCCTTGTCAGATAATTCTTGTATTACTCTATTTATATTTGCAGACAACTCCTACAAGATACCCATTCCCATATGCCACACCTGGGGATCTATTTTCTCTTCTTCAGCGTCACTATAAGCTCTTTGGTTGAAAGCTGCACAACTTCATTACAAATAATTTCACTTATCATCATCTTGAAAGTGGCGTAAGTAGTGTTTCCATCTCAGGCACGTGGAAATTCTAACATGCATGTAAGGGTAGTGGTGGGGGGGATACACTTGTGAGATATACATGCATGTGGAAACCTGGCTTACGTTACAAATTCTTTTTAGGCCTATAACGCATTCCCATAAAATTATTTTTTATAGTAAAATAGTTTGGTTCACAAACAACAAAGTGATTCTGCCATACTTACTTTTCTATATGTGTAAGCAACAATGCATGCTCTGTTTCAGGAAATATACTGAAGCCTCAAAGAAACTGGTATAGCCATGCGTATTCAAATACAAAGATATGTAAACAGGCAGAATACGGCGCTGCAGTCGGCAACACCTATATAAAACAACAAGTGTCTGACACAGTTGTTCGATCGGTTGCTGATACTATGACGGTAGGTTATCAAGATTTAAGTGAGTTTGAATGTGGTGTTATAGTCGGCGCTCGAGCGATGGGACACAGCATGTCTGAGGTAGCAATGAAATGTGGATTTTCCTGCATGGCTACTTCACGAGTGGACCGTGAATATCAAATCTCCGACTTTGTTGTGGCTGGAAAAAAATTCTACAAGAATGGGACAAATGACGACTGAAGAGAATCGTTCAGAGTGACAGAAGTGCAACCATGCCTCAAATTGCTGCAGATTTCAGTGCTGGGCCATCGACAAGTAACACCATGCAAACAGTTCATTGAATCATCATCGAAATGTGCTTCTGGAGCTGAAGGCCCACTCGTGTACCATTGATGACTGCATGGCACAAAGCTTTACACCTCGCCTGGGCCTCTCAACACTGACATTGGACTGTTGATGACTGAAACCGTCTTGCTTGGTCAGACGAGTCTCCTTTCAAACTGCATTGAGTGGATGGACGTGTATGGATATGGAGACAACCTCATGAATCCATGGACCCTGCATGTCAGCTGTGGACTGTTAAAACCGGTGGAGGCTCTGTAATACTGAGGGGTGTGTTCAGCTTGAGTGATATGGGACCCCTGTTACATTTAGATACGACTCTGACAGTTGACACGTATGTAAGCATGCTGTCTAATCATCTGCATGCATTTATGTCCATTGTGCATTCTGACGGTCTTGAGCAATTCTAGCAGGACAATGCAACACACCACTAGTCCAGAATTACTACAGAGTGGCTCCTGCAACAGTCTTCTGAGTTTAAACACTTTGCTGGTCACCTAACTCCCCAGACATGAACATTATTGAGCATATATCGGATGCAGTGTAACATGCTGTTCAGAAAAGATCTCCAGCTCCTTGTACTCTTACGGATTTAGGGAGAGCCCTGCAGGATTCGTGGTGTCAATTCCCTCCAGTACTACTTCAGACATCAACAGAGTCCATGTCATGTTGTGTTGCGGCACTTCTGCATGCTTGCGAGGCTCTATATGACATTAGGAAGGTGTACCAGTTTCTTTGGCTCACTAGTGTATAGTTGTTTTCTGTTTAGCAGAATATATACCTATTTAACAGTAATTATCAAACCTAATTAATATTGTTGTTTGTGACACAGGTACTATAGTGAACATGCTGACAAGCACCAACATTTTTCTGGAAGTGAACTGAGGAATACTAATGGGTTCACGCACATTGTATCCATCTACAGCTGTATTATAAATTACGACAAAAATAATCAAATTTAGTCAAAGAATATTAAAGAGATGAGCATGTTCAGACACACTTATTACATTATTTATTTCTTTCTTGACACACACACAACACAAGACTTTGGCATGCTACATAACTGCCATTCCACATGGACCTATCTATCTGCGCTGATACCTTTCGGTCACCGCAAATCTCATTCATTCATATGACACAGTTCCAAACTACTGCTGGCCTACCATCTGTCAGTATACGAAAGAACTTTCAGAGGTATGCAGCTACTGTTTTGCAAAGGATGTTTCGAATATCTCTTGATATTGACCACTTTCATATACAAACAAAAAAATTTAACAGTTATGGTAACGATGTCCAGTCATGACAACATTTTTATTAAATGCAGTTAGCAAGATAAGGTTTTCTTTGTTTGCTTGAAAAGTGCAAAACATCCCTGCCTACACCAGAGGTTATGTTGTTCCTACCTCACTGAACATTAGCATCTTCACAGAGACCACCTCTGAATTTATAGAGCACTCAATTAATTCAGGTTGGGGCATGCCAAAATTCTCAGGGATTGATTCAAGAACCACCTATGGCAAGGTACGAGTCATAAAGAGGCAGGAAGTGGATGTTTTACCAAGTAGGCACACTGCCACTGACTGAACCGTTGTCAGCCTACAGACTATATTATAGAAGCCTCTTGTCATAGTGGATACATCCAGTTGACCTTTGGTGCTGTAAATCATTCAAACCCCGTACATGTTCAAACCTACGCTTTGTGAATATTTCTCAAAATATTACCATTACAAATTTTCACATAAAGACAGTTTTTACAATACTTAAAAAAGTAATTTCCACACTAAACTGAAAGAAATATTCACTAAATTTCACGTATTTTAAGAAAAATGGGTTGACACAGTTTCAGCTGCCCACTGGCGCCTTGGGTAGCCAAAACGGTTTCATTTCCAATTGAAATGTGTTCTTGTATTTCATTGACCACACATTTAGATTCAGATTATTTCATATCAGTTCTCACTGAGGATTTTTGACTTGTGGTGAAGGCTGTATTTATCTGTGTAGAACTGTTAACTGCCCGCCTGTCTGCACACAGTACATCTGTACAGAATGATATTGAATGTGGACTGTAGATCACTGCAGATATACCACTTGAAACATGTTTGAATCCACTGTTTGCTCAGTCTAGTATCTATCGTCATTGCACATACAGAGTATTCTGAAATGACTGATTTACATCAATGCTTTAGTGAGTTGATCATTGAATTTACTGAAATATGTAGGAGCTACATATGTTTGTGGAAAGCTGAGAATAATGATTATAGTGATCAAGACAATAAGGCAACTGCTTGTAATAGAGACGACAAGACCAGTTACTCCACAGCCAACAGGGATACTATCATTGAAAGAAAACATAGTTGTGGGCATAAGTAGGATTATTAGTTCTGCCTGGTTTGACCATAGAAGTATGCAGATAGATTGTTATGTGTCGATCAGCCATTATGTCGCTGATATTGGCAGCAATCATAAACAGAATGCAGTAAACACAAAACGTTCCAACATGCACCATTATTATACAGTGAATTCCAGGGGACGTTGGATTTATTTCCATAATCAAGCTGTAGGCACCAAGTCAGCACTCAGCTGGCTTTAAAATAAAACAGGAGAAATTGAAATAATTAATCAAAAGTGTAACTGATTATGCAAAATTAATGTACATGAAAGAAATATCAGCATATTCACAATCAGTTACTATAATAATTGTGATTAATCAGTTGGCTGCACTTAATCACCCATCCCTACACACATCTGATGCATGTTAATAACAATAAGTGATGTGATAATGCCAACAAGCGGATGAACCATCAATTTATTTTCAACATGTATGAATTCATTCTTAAACAACATTGTAGTTTGCATGCACATTGTACACTCTTTCAAACATTAAAATAATTGATTGTTGTCTCATAAATGGATATTTGAACACAACCATATAAAATATGAAGTGATATCTTTAAATTGATATCATCCTTGAAAAATTAAATACGGTACCTGGATGACGAAAATGGAAAATTACATTTCTGTAGCCAGAATATTAGAGGTTTTAGTACTTATGAACAACGCTAAATTTATATTTCTGTTGCCCAAATACTCAGGATTTTATTATCTGTGAACAACGCATATCTCATCAACAAAGAAAGATTGCAAGTCAATAAACTCCAAGTATTACTAATAAGCTACAATAAAATAAAATGAAACTGCCAATCAACAGAGTGACAGAATGTCTACATGTGTACATCAACTCATTAAGAAAGATATCCATCTCGGAAGTCACACTCGCAGTTCCTGTGTTATCTGAAATGTGTACTGGTGTAAAAAACAGTTGCATTATGAAACACACTCCACAAAAGCTTACTCCTTCAAATTCAAATAATGGTTACCAACTGTATGGCGCTAATTTAAAGTAGCGTGTTGTATTATATTTCTTTTCATCTACTGAACAGCTTTTCGTTTGTACTGTGTGGCCACTGATTGGCACTTGTCAGTAGAAGTAGGAAGTTGTCATCATTGAAACTACAGTACTACCAGACTATGTGATCTAACAGTGATTGGCCCTCATTGTGTAATTATTGGTCAATTGTCTTCATTTAATTAATTTCATAATCACTATTGCATCACATTTGAGCATGAACATATCTACACTCCTGGAAATTGAAATAAGAACACCGTGAATTCATTGTCCCAGGAAGGGGAAACTTTATTGACACATTCCTGGGGTCAGATACATCACATGATCACACTGACAGAACCACAGGCAACAGAGCATGCACAATGTCGGCACTAGTACAGTGTATATCCACCTTTCGCAGCAATGCAGGCTGCTATTCTCCCATGGAGACGATCGTAGAGATGCTGGATGTAGTCCTGTGGAACAGCTTGCCATGCCATTTCCACCTGGCGCCTCAGTTGGACCAGCGTTCGTGCTGGACGTGCAGACCGCGTGAGGCGACGCTTCATCCAGTCCCAAACATGCTCAATGGGGGACAGATCCGGAGATCTTGCTGGCCAGGGTAGTTGACGTACACCTTCTAGAGCACGTTGGGTGGCACGGGATACATGCGGACGTGCATTGTCCTGTTGGAACAGCAAGTTCCCTTGCCTGTCTAGGAATGGTAGAACGATGGGTTCGATGACGGTTTGGATGTACCGTGCACTATTCAGTGTCCCCTCGACGATCACCAGTGGTGTACGGCCAGTGTAGGAGATCGCTCCCCACACCATGATGCCGGGTGTTGGCCCTGTGTGCCTCGGTCGTATGCAGTCCTGATTGTGGCGCTCACCTGCACGGCGCCAAACACGCATACGACCATCATTGGCACCAAGGCAGAAGCGACTCTTATCGCTGAAGACGACACGTCTCCATTCGTCCCTCCATTCACGCCTGTCGCGACACCACTGCAGGCGGGCTGCACGATGTTGGGGCGTGAGCGGAAGACGGAGACGGTTGCGAATGGTCCTCGCCGATACCCCAGGAGCAACAGTGTCCCTAATTTGCTGGGAAGTGGCGGTGCGGTCCCCTACGGCACTGCGTAGGATCCTACGGTCTTGGCGTGCATCCGTGCGTCGCTGCGGTCCGGTCCCAGGTCGACGGGCACGTGCACCTTCCGCCGACCACTGGCGACAATATCGATGTACTGTGGAGACCTCACGCCACACGTGTTGAGCAATTCGGCGGTACGTCCACCCGGCCTCCCGCATGCCCACTATACGCCCTCGCTCAAAGTCCGTCAACTGCACATACGGTTCACGTCCACGCTGTCGCGGCATGCTACCAGTGTTAAAGACTGCGATGGAGCTCCGTATGCCACGGCAAACTGGCTGACACTGACGGCGGCGGTGCACAAATGCTGCGCAGCTAGCGCCATTCGACGCCCAACACCGCGGTTCCTGGTGTGTCCGCTGTGCCGTGCGTGTGATCATTGCTTGTACAGCCCTCTCGCAGTGTCCGGAGCAAGTATGGTGGGTCTGACACACCGGTGTCAATGTGTTCTTTTTTCCATTTCCAGGAGTGTATAATGCCCTTTCACAAAACCTAGCTGATCAGTGCAGCACAAGAATGTTGTTAGAAGTGAATAAAGTTCTCTCTCATTTTTTCTGTAGTTAACACTTTTTAATAAGTGAACAGTGGTGCATGAATGTTGTTTACTCGGAATTTTGTGGTGTTATGTGCAAAATCTTAGTGAATACAGTGAAAAAAAGACCAATGTTTTTAAATTTTTTGTAACTCAAATGAACAAAAACCTAAAATAAAATTAAAGTAATCGGAAGTATGCTACCTGTGATGAAATATCACAAGAAAATGGTGAGTCATACTCAAATATCTCTATTAGAAAATTACATTAATTGTACTGATGCCGATCAGCCAACTAATCAGAACAGCTTATTTTCACATACATCGATTTGAAATTCCATGCTGAAGGTTGGGGTACTAGTTTAAAAACGTAAATGTAGGAATTGCTATCCACACGAAATCATTAACTGTAGGAAAACAATTAATTGAGACAACAGAGCTTACAGTGGAACTATTAGAAAATTACATAAGTGGGGAGAAACATAAAACTTGGGAGTGCAAAAGTAGATTTTGCTGTAATTACACTGTTAGATTGTTTATGTTTATAACATGGACCAGGTATTAAAAGTGAACTGTAAAAACTAATAGGAGAAAATGATGAGCATATATTAACGTCCTCTAAATTTCTGAACTGGGGAAAATGTTTTATCCCCACTGATATGAAAATCTATGCACATCCCTACTGTGTCAATAGCTTGGTGCAATCTGAATTGGTATATTATTCTGAAATACTGCGAGTCACTATTGTGGTCTTCATTGAATGGGTGTGCTAAGACATCAGCATGACATGATGTGTTTTATATTTGTAGTAGTTTATATTTCACATGCTTATGTTTCTTGCTATCTCTTATTGTGAAACAATGCAGTATCACTACATAACTTGTAAGTTAGTGAAGCTCATGAACTTCTGTTAATGTGTTGCAAAATCCAATAATGACATCACATATCTGTGGATCCTGGTAACCAATAAAAAGATTTACAAGTGATCTTGGTATGCATCACATTTCAGAACGATATAAAATGAATTAGTGTGGTTTATATTTGATGTTAAGCGAGTCAGCAGGAAAAGGTTTAGAAAAGGTTTGAAATTTTGGTTAAAGTTTGTAGGA
Organism: Schistocerca serialis cubense; assembly: GCF_023864345.2. Taxonomy (NCBI): domain Eukaryota; kingdom Metazoa; phylum Arthropoda; class Insecta; order Orthoptera; family Acrididae; genus Schistocerca; species Schistocerca serialis. The sequence goes on from NC_064638.1 coordinate 886,786,290, forward strand.
AGTCGCTTAATACTCTCACCATCAAACGCTGGATGAATATAGTTTAAGTAACTTGTGATCTGTTTTCAGTAAAAGCTAGTTCTTTCTGTTTATGGCAGCATATCTCTGGAAGTATGTGTTGTGCACTGATCTAATTTTGGAAATACATTCAGTGCTATATGTGGATGCTCTCTGCAAAATATGTTGCAAACAGTGTTAGTAGTAAAGAACTAATAAATCAAAATTTTTACTGTTACCAATCAGGTTTCTCTGAAACTGCCATATAAGGTTTTAACAAATTAAAATTTACTTTAGTTATGAGAGAGAACCGATAGTTCTGTAGTGACAAGTTACTCTGTAACTGCAATATATGGTATTTTGGCATTTAATTCCAAAATTTCTTCTTGTAAACTAAGATATTTCTATCACTAACTGTATCTCTCTTGTTAACTTTATTTTTAAACTTTGTCTAACAGATCTGAAGATGGGCAGCTAGCCCGAAACCGGTCATTGAAAATAAAAAATAGCGATCAAAAGACTGAAATGCCATATTTTTATTTAATGAACGATCGCGGAAATCCCATGAAGACAATCATGTCTAGTTTTGATAAAGTAATATTAACACCACCCCACTGGCGACAAAAATTAATAATTAATGAGCAAATACAAACACAAAATGAAAGGGGTAAAGAAATGTAGCTTACTGTGGTGTTCATGATAATACTTGATGGTCATTATTTCCTTGTATTACTAATTTTGGCTGTGATATTTGCAGTTACTTATTGTTGAAGAGAAGTTTAATGAGAAATACGTATACAAAATACAAAGACGGAAATAAATGCGAAGTGTATAGATTACAACACAGTGTTCGCTTTCTACCTGATATATGACTAAGGCTACAAAGACCTCTTACCGTATTTTGAGATTTTAATTGTACATTGTACTTTATGTAAAAATGGTAGATCGTAGTATCAACAGATAAATCACAATTCAAAGCGACAGTGGCAAATGTGTTTGTCGTTTCATATAGGATTTTCGTTTATAAACATCAGTTTGTGCAACAGGCAGAGATACATCTACATCTACATCTACATACATACTCCGCAATCCTCCATATGGTGCGTGGCGGAGGGTACCTTGTACCACAACTAGCATCTTCTCTCCCTGTTCCACTCCCAAACAGAACAAGGGAAAATGACTGCCTATATGCCTCTGTAAGAGCCCTAATCTCTCTTATCTTATCTTTGTGGTCTTTCCGCTAAATATAAGTTGGCAGCAGTAAAATTATACTGCAGTCAGGCTCAAATGCTGGTTCTCTAAATTTCCTCAGTAGCGATTCACTAAAAGAACGCCTCCTTTCCTCCAGAGACTCCCACCCGAGTTCCTGAAGCATTTCCGTAACACTCGCATGATGATCAAATCTAGCAGCCCGCCTCTGAATTGCTTCTATGTCCTGCCTCAATCCGACCTGATCGGGATCCCAAACGCTCGAGCAGTACTCAAGAATAGGTCGTATTAGTGTTTTATAAGCGGTCTCCTTTACAGATGAACCACATCTTCCCAAAATTCTACCAATGAACCGAAGACGACTATCTGCCTTCCCCACAACTGCCATTACATGCTTGTCCCACTTCATATCGCTTTGCAATGTTACGCCCAAATATTTAATGGATGTGACTGTGTCAAGTGCTACACTGCTAATGGACTATTCAAACATTATGAGATTCTTTTTCCTATTCATCTGCATTACTTTACACTTATCTATATTTAGAGTTAGCTGCCATTCTTTACACCAATCACAAATCCTGTCCAAGTCATCTTGTATCCTCCTACAGTCACTCAACGACGACACCTTCCCGTACACCACAGCATCATCAGCAAACAGCCGCACATTGCTATCCACCCTATCCATAAGATCATTTATGTAGACAGAAAACAGCAACGGACCTACCACACTTCCCTGGGGTACTCCAGATGATACCCTCACCTCTGCTTAACACTCACCATTGAGGAAAACTTACTGGGTTCTCTTACTTAAGAAGTCTTTGAGGCACTCACATATTTGGGAACCAATCCTGTATGCTCGTACCTTAGTTAGGAGTCTGCAGTGGCACACCGAGTCAAACGCTTTCCAGAAGCCAAGGAATATGGCATCCATTTGATACCCTCCATCTATGGTTTGCAAGATATCATGTGAAAAAGGGCGAGTTGCGTTTCGCAGGAGCGGCGCTTTCTAAAGCCGTGCTGATGCATGGACAGCAACTTCTCTGTCTCAATAAAATTCATTATATTCGAACTGAGAATATGTTCGAGAATCCTGCAACAAACCGATGTTAAGGATATTTGTCTGTAATGTTGAGGATGCGTCCTTCTACCCTTCTTATATACAGGCGTCATCTGTGCTTTTTTCCAGTCGCTCGGGACTTTACGTTGGGCAAGAGATAAATGCAAGCTAAGCAAGGAGCCAATGCAGTAGAGTACTCTCTGTAAAACCGAATTGGAATCCCATCAGGACTTGGTGATTTATTTATTTTCAACCAGTTGAGCTGCTTCACAACCCCAGGGATGTCTATCACTATGTCCCCCATACGGGAATCTGTACGAGACTCAAATGGCGGTATGTTTGCACGATCCTCCTGCGTGAAAGATATCTCAAACGCTAAATTTAAAATTTCAGCTTTCGTTTTGATGTCTCCCATTGCCAGGCCAGACTGATCAGTGAGTGACTAGATGGAAGTCTTCGACCCGCTTACCGATTTTACATAAGACCAGAATTTCCTTGGGTTTTCAGCAAGATCTTTTGCTAAGGTTTGACGGTGGTAGTGGTTGTATGCTTTGCGCATCCCTCTTTTTACAGCAGCACGAATATAATCCATTATTGCAGTGGTCATGGCTATGAGCTATGGCAATGCTGTATACAAATCATGCAGTTAATAAATACTTTAAAACAAATAAAATGGTATTTGTAATAAGGTAATAAGAAAAGGAAATCTCTGATTAGTGATTAATAACTTAGCTTTGTAAAAAATATAGGTACGAAGCTTGGTATCCATGATGTCCTTTTGCCCTGCTTATGATAATTAAAAGTCTCTTTTACTTTAAGATTTCCCACAAATAGTAAGTTTTAGCTCAAAATTGGTATGCAATTTCAAAAGACAGTTAAAAAACCTTTCTAACAATACCTAATTTGCCCTTGTATGATACGTGTGTGTTAAGAAAAAGGGATGTAGACATAAGAAATAATATATATGATTAGTCTGGTAGCAATATGAAACTTCATGGCAAACTAATTTCTCAAGCCACTTTACTTCCTGCACAATGCTGCAGACTATGGCTACTAATAACAAGAAAAACCTGCAAAATGTTAGGTGTTTGTGGGTCACTTCTGCATTGTGCAAACTGTAGAGGTCAAAGGTTTCGGTTCTTGTGATGACAGATACTTTTATGTGAGATCTGTTCAACACATTAAGCCTTCTATATTAGTAAACAATAACATTGGCATGCCTCTCACTGCTGTAGCCTCTTATTGAAGTGTTTATTTTAGATTCCTCTCAATATAAGAACACATTGCTTTTTTCGCTTTATTCTTATTTCAGGCCAACGCTTTGGTGCATGCTGGCAATGCTTCATACCTTCTCTCTAGCCATAGGTAAATTCATTACTTCGTGGCTAAACAGGCAAGTATAAACCACAATTACAAAATCATGTGGGTCAATCCTACAGGAGCAACCAAGATCGTCAGGTACTGTCTGATGCTGTGTTGGTGTCAGCTGTCAAAGAGTTCGCGCACCAGCTGCCAGAGCCGCTTGGTTTTGGTTATTTTGTTCTCTGTGTACAGCCTGACATTCCAGGAATGTTACATAGGGCAATAGTTTCTTGCCAGTTATGGACAGTTCTTGTGAAATTCTTCTCTAGCACTAACTTGTCTCAGGTCTTCCCAAGTATCTTTTCTATGTTTTTGGTTACTTAAGGTTTATTCGTTCCTGGTACTCTGAGTTTCATATTTTGTATAACTGGCTGACTAACTCAGAACTTGCAATTATAGTTGTTTGGGCAGCTAACACCTAGTTATGCCAACATTGGTGGCCCTGATGTGATCTCAGCCTAAGTAGTCAGTACATGTAAACACAAGAGCCAAGATGAACTCTGAAGGGTGGATAAAGAATTTTCATGAAATGCAAGACACGCCGGTCATTGGAGTACCCTCAATATCGCGATTTGCTGTGAGATACCCTCCATCCTAGCCTCATAATCTTGCATTATAATTCACACAGGTTGAAGTAAGCTTTCATTATACCATAATAACTATGGATTCGACAAAATTTGTCTTGGTGATCAGGCATCATTACGTGACTGGAGATGAAGATGTAACAACTGCACCTCTTCAGCGAGATTCCTATGACAAACTCAAGGCCGAATTAATGCACAGGAATTCTGCTCCATCTGATCATCGCATTTCACAAATCCTAATGCAAGAACACATCGGTGATAGAAAACCCTCACAATATCTCACACACTTAAGCAGTCAAGTAAATGCAAATACTGTACCTGATACCTTACTATTTACACAGTGTAGCAGCTGTCTTGCAGCCAAAGTGAAAGCTATAATAGCCGCCACAATCCTGGCTGAAATGATACAAACTGCAAAAATCCTGACTTCGATCAAAAAAGTGGCAGCACCACGAAACAGTACCTCGTCATCGCAATGACATGCACAGATTACAATTTTGTTCCAGATAAGATTGAAGCTCTGCTAAACGGATCAGTGAAATGCTGTCTCGTCGCAACTTCAGCAACGATGGATGCTATCGCAAGGAATTGTGTCGTTGTTCTTCTACAAACTCCTTGGCTCAGAGTGGAGCAGAGCAGCCCTTTCTCTTTGTTGCATCACAGAAAGTTTGAAGATGAGCTGCGCAACTGTACCTCACTTTGTGCTTGCCCAGTTGCCAGCAGCAGTCGGACATCGGCACATCCGATTTCGATGTCAGTGTCTCTTTATGAGTGACTGGAAGATGCGTCAAAAACATCTTATGAAAGCTGGTGTATTTGTCCACATACTTTACTGTATAACTCCCAGTCACCAGCTTCGATCTGCCTCTCCTCAGACAATAATTCATCAGTAGCGATTTACGGCACTCAGCATATTGTGTTGCACTTGGGTCTGTGCTGTGTCTTTGCCTGGAATTTCACCACTGCTGACACTACAGAACAGTAATCAGAGCAGACTACCTGATGGGTTTCATGTGCCACTGGATGTGGTGAAAGTAAGACCCATCAACAGCGTCACTGGCCTTACAACTGCCGGGCTCTGACGCAGTGCAATGGTACACAGCGGCAATATCGGCCATGTGGCAGGCTGTAAATACGCATAGCTACTTTAACAATTTCCAGCTGTATCGCGATCTCCAGGCACTCTGAGACAGATATGTCACAATACAGTGCATCACGGTTAAAACGACAGATGGACCACCAGTTTTGTGCAGACTAGGTGATTAGCTCCTGACAGACTGGCTATCGCAAAAGCAGAATTCGACTTAATGCTCAGGGAAGGTATATCTGTCCTTCTACAGCTAACAGTCCATGGTTTCACCTTTGCACCCAGTACCCAAAAAGTGTGAGGCATGGCTCCTGCATGGTGGTTATAGTACACTTAATGCAAGGACGATGTCAGGCACATATAAAGTTCCTCTATTAAGAGATTACCTATGCTCTGCATCGTGCAGCAGTGTTTAGTGTGCTTGACTGTGCAAATGCCATCATGTAAATTCCTGTAGCAGATGAGGATATCCGAAAAACAGCCTGAATCAAGCCACTCAGTTTGTTCAAGAGTCTCTTCATAACATTTGGTCTATGCAATACTGCACAGTCTTGGCAAAGATTTATTGACACGCTGCTGCAAGGGCTGTCTTCCTGTTTTGCCTGCCTATATGACATCCTCGTTTTTTTGGCCACTGCAGAATGGCACCAGCAACACGTGGACGTCTTTAGATGCTTAGAGCAACATGTTTTGGTACTGAATACTGCTAAGTGTGTTTTTGGCGAACAACAGATTACCTTCTTAGGCCATTTGATTTCGTCAGCAGGGTCACTACTGCATCATGAGCTGAAACCATCAAGGAACTAAGTCTTTGTTAGGAATACTTAATTTTCACCAGTGCCATCTGCCCCACTTTTCTGAGCTACAAGAACTGTGTCACTTTCCAGACCTAAAACTAAGGGAAATTTTCTGATCCAAGGACAGACGCAACGAGCTCTGCCTTTGAAGCAGAAAAGCAAAGCATACCGAATGCTGCACTCCTGGCACACCCCATCCGGACGCACCTCTCGCATTGGTAGTAGACACTAGCCAGTCTGCTATAGATGTAGCGTTAGAAAAGATAGTCGATGGTGTTTTGGTAACCACTTATCTCGTTTTCACACAAGCTCTCACCTCGAAGCAAAAAAAAAACAGAACCGTTACGATCATGAACTTCCGGCATTTATGAATCGATCGAGTACTTTTGCCCCCAGTTGTAAACCAGAGTTCACAATTTTTACCAATCACAAGCTGCTTGCTTACACCTTTTGACATAACAACAACAAATGCTCATTATGTCAGTATAATCATTTGGAGTTCCTTACCCAATGCAGCACTAACATCTGTCATATTTCAAGCATTTGCAGCATGGTACCTGTCTGTCTGTCTCAAGTTAGGAGTGTAACGAATGCTATTGATGTTGCACAGCTTGCAAAGCTTAGGAGTCCGAGCAGGATCTCCTAAATCTACTGAAAGATGCATCGTCCACCCTACAGTTACAACTGGTCAACGTTCCTAGCGCAGACATGAAGCTATACCGAGATATTTCGTGTTTGTGTCGAAGTGGAAACCTCATCCTTTTCTGCCACCCACACTCTGCAGACTTGCTTTTGACACTGTGCACAAACTGTGTCTCCCTGGCGTTAGATCAACTCGTCTAGGTTAAGAACGTTCTTTATGGCATTGCATGAATTCATTGCCACCGTAGCAAGACATCCCATCATGTGCATGCACGCGCGGAAAATTTTCCAGGTAAGACAACATGATTTGCACCTATAAACATCAGTGTAGTAGGTCAGCTACCTCTGTCACATAGAGTGCGTTACTTGTTAACGGGAATCGATCGTTCCACACATTGGTCAGAAAGAATACCAGTTGACAATATTTCGACACAAGCCCTAGCCTTCGTGTTTGTGTCGAATGAGACTTTGCGCTTTGGTTGTCAGCTGCACAGTCACCACAGACTCTTGATGACAATTTGAATCAGAGCTATTTACTCAGCTAGCAAATTTTATAGTTTCTCATAGGACATCAAGCTAGCACACAGAGACAAATGGAATGACTGAACGTTGGCAGTGTTCTTTGCAAGGTGTTGATGTGTCATAACACTTATTGGACTAGTTGTACAACAGCCTTACCCTTGGTTCTGCTTGGTCTTTGGAACACATATAAACTGGACTTAGATTCTTCGTTGACGAGGCTCACATATGGTAAAGCACTGTGAGTCTCTGACGAATTCGTTGAGCCAAGTCCACGCAGCTTCCTGACCATGACCAAAAGACTTCATTTGTCCCCTGAAGGAATATGTTGCTTGCATTCTTGCTCATCAAGCATCCAGACACAGCAGAAGACCAGCCTATGTACATCATAGTTTACAAACATGTACACATTTCACATTATGCACAGTTGGCGTCAAATTAGCGCTATAATCACCTTACACAGACCAGCATCGTGTCTTCGAAAGAGGAGCATGAACTCTAGAATATCTCGGGCTGGCAACTCTACCACAGTCTAGATTGACAGAGGGAGTTTACATTTTTCCAGGAGTACCACTAGCATGCAGACCGCAGAGATAGTCTCAGCCTCATCCTCAAGCATAGCTGCATACCCCCAAAGCACACCCTATATCTGACTGTAGAACATGCTCCAGATGTTGAGTGCACTTACCAGCAAGATTTTTAGATGACGCACTACTTCCCTGTGGGGCCTCATGTAGCAACCAAGATCGCCAGTTACCATCCGCTGCTGTCTTTTCATCAGCTGTCAAAGAGTTCTTGCACCAACTGCCAAACGCTCTGTGTGTGGTGCGACGTTCCATGAACGTAAGACGATAATTTCTTCGCAATTAGAGACAGATCTTGAGAAGTTCTTCTCTAGCGCGAACTAGTCTCAACTTATTAAGTATATTTTCTGTGCTTACTAATTGATTGATGTTTATTCGTTCCTGGTACTCGGGACTTCATGTTTTGTATAATATGCTGAGTATCTCAGAACGCGCAATTGTAGCTGCTGAGGCGACTAACACCTAGTTGCACAGACACTAGGTCAGTCCTATGGCTTTTTCTGACACGAGTCTCTTCTGTCAACTCTGGCAATGATCTGCATATGATATGTAGAACAACTATCTTAAATTGTGGGTTCCCTATAACAAACTACGTCATTTCAGACGTCAGAGGAAGATGAACGCATACATGTGCAATAATACAATGTCTACTAAATCGCCGAGGTGTTCAAGGCAAACTTCTGGCAGAGGACAGCTTTACAGTACCTAAAGATGATCCATAAAAATAAAGAAGTTTGCAATTTAAAATTTATATGTATGCGTCAGGATAAGTATGAGAGATTTTGTTGTACTGGAAGATCTTACCACTAATTGTACTGTAAGGATGCAATTACTATTAATTCTACTTTTACTAATTTTATAAACATCAATTAGGTGCTTAATATTTTGTGCTGTTGAAGTTGTTGCTAGTAGTTAATATTGCAGACAGTTGATTGTCCCAAACAATGACAACGACCCAGCATAATGAGCAATAAGAAATAATGCACTTGATGGAGATCTTGTTTTTAAGTCATTAATAATAATGTTCTTAAAATTGGTCATTCCTATTACTCACATTATGAATACGGTATACGATTTTATCATTCTATAAACCAAGTTTATCCCATATGACCGTTACGCTTATATCAACCACGAAATTCTAAAACAACATGAATCAATAGTAGCAAAAGCATAGACACAACAGTTTCTCGATGATCTATTCGGATCTCTATTTCTGTAGGAATCTATGCTTCCAGAGGTAACAAAGTTATTGGGCAAAGCTATTAATTTCAGACTTTTTTGTTTAATTATGCAAATGATATTCGCATCCCTCTCGAGCTAGCTTTTGGTGATAGCAAGTACACATCGCTATGAGCGACTATACTCATCCTTGCACCCTATCACTTATGTCTGCACCTGAGACTATAAGATAAGATGACCTCTGTTTTGTATGTAAGAAAGTGAAGAAGTAGAAATCTTACAACATGGAAGAGAAATAGTTTATGTCGCCAGCCATGGTACAGATGGAATTGGCGCCCCCAATATATACCTAGTGTGGATTAAATGTTGACTTTGGAGAACAGAATGTGCACCTTTGGTTTGTTTACACAATATCTTTGAGAAACGAACGATTCAAAATAAATAACAGCTGTTTCCTAGCAGTTGATTTACGAAGGCTTCCTGTTTCAACAAGGTTTTAAAATCTTTCTGATATGTCAGCTGTGACGTTCGGTAAAAAGACATTTACTCCAACGCCTCCAGATAAGGGCAGCTTTCCACTTGATCATGACGGTGTGTGTAAGACGTCTATGCTAAAATATATGATATGCCTACGCGAGAACAAAAATGACAATTCAAAGTGCCGGAAGGAAGCAAAAGATTATTTAGGATGTAGGATGGATCATAATTTGATGACTAAAGAGGAGTGGTCGAAGTTAGGCCTTGGTGACGTCGATGTAGAGTCGAAGAAATAGACTGTAACGGACTGCAATATTGCGTAACAAAGTGCTTTTGAGGAACGATGCCGAACACAGATTTTAAAAGAACTCCCGGTGATGATGGATCATTGCAACAGAAGAAACACATTTTGATAGGTTGTACAGGGAGTGTTGCTACTATTAAACTGCCGAACCTTGTTGCATTTTTGAACCAAAAATATGATGTAGATATTCGTATAATTGTGACGAATCATGCACAGCATTTTTATTCGCCTGAAGATATACCCTCCAGTATATCAGTTTACACGGACGACGACGAGTGGAATATGTGGTCCAGACGAGGTGATCCTGTGCTCCACATCGAACTGGCAAAGTGGGCCGATATTTTTGTTATTGCGCCTCTTGATGCCAATACTTTAGCGAAACTATCGCATGTAAGTATACCAGTTTATTAATTTTAATGCACATTGTAGACTACACATTTATATGGGGAAATCACACTGCTGTCTGTTTATGGTTTACCTATTGTTTCATGGGATATTTTTGGAGCGGAAATACAGTCGTGTGTACTCTGGTCTTCGTGTGTTCTAGAGGTGATCAGAAATGAGCGAAAAGAGACTAACTGCTAATGCCTCATATTTAGACCGTTACAGCTTGTAAAATAGATAGTGCATCCAGTTTTCGTTAGACACGAAACTTTTCTTACCCAAACAAAGCATCTTCATTGGCACACTCATGGTTGTAAGTTATTCTCAACAATACTCGTGTTAATTTATCCCAGAATGCAATTCCTTTCTTATTGATTCCAAAATTTATTATTATTATTCACAATTTTTTATGCCAGCATCGACTAATCTACTTCCAAATTATTTTGTTTGCTGTACAGGAAACAGGACGAACACATGAGGAGCAATATTCATGTATATTGTATATGCATTTTGTGACCGTACAGGTCTCGTGTATCTTATGATGATTTGTCACAAACACCACTTGCAGTAATTAGTTAACGAGTTGTGACAGTGACCAAAGTGATAAGCTAGAACTGACTGGTTTCTCAGCATGTGGAATTAGTGCCTTGGGCCCTATTGTATAATTCAGTAGTTCTTACTACAAATATCACCCCTGATTGGTTCTATTTCCTCGTTTAATTCCTTGCCTTTCAATTTTCTGGGCTTTTTTCCTATGCAACATTAACAGTGTACAGTAGTCAGTGTAAGGTTTCATTTTTCCTCATGTCACCATTAACCTCTTTGACTTTGGTATCAGCAGGCCCTCATAACGAAATAACCAAATGCTCCATCATTTAACAGTTTTACAATATAATGTATAAAGTTCTTTGTACATATCACGTATGGCCCTATGTCAGCTATGTGACAATTGTCTGGTGACACATTTTGAACTGAATTAAATTATAGTCTAATAACTGGCTATTTGGGTCGATTCTTGGTGTGAATGAAGAAAATTCTCATCAATACAGTGTTACTTTATAACATAAAGTAGTTATGACCCTCAAGAAACAACCAATGGATGATGGTGATAACTGAAGATTCCAGTGCCACTGGTCGCTTTTTATCTGTGATGTCACAAAGAGGGCAGAGACTCCTTTTCAACCTTCAATATGATAGCTGTGACACTGCGCATTACATACACAAACGGATGCAAGTAGTACAGAAACAATGTGAAACTAATGGGAAAGCTGCAGGAATTACGTCATTTTGAGTGGGGAGAAACTAAATATATGACAGTTCCAATAATGAAAACATTCAATAAAAGTTGCTCTTGCTAAAATGAAACACATGAAATCCTCAACAATAAGCAAAACCTGAAGACAAGACCCTGGAAAAAACTGGTACTGGACATTTCGCTAATGTACAAAGATCAAACAATCTTGCTACCGTGAACCTACACAAAGGTACAAAAATCAGTACTGAAAATTTCACTTGACCTATATAGCTCTAACAAAATCCATGATACCACAAAAACACCCTCAACTAATCTGGTATCTAACCCTTCACTTGACCAATATAGCTAAAATGAAGCCCGCAGTAACACAAAACCAAAGCTCGCTTATACAGGGTGAAAAGTATTTAAACCAACAAACTCTGGGAGGTTGTAGGGGACATCAAACAAATATTTTTCCCTAGTGTCATTTTTTCCTATGAGGAGTATTTAAACTGGTAGAGGAAGATTTCTCTGGCAGCAAATTAATTATACCAACAAACACTTTTCCATTTTTTATGACCCAGGGACAACACATTAACACAACCCAATTTCAATTACAGTAGATTTTGAAAAATGCCTCCATTGACTTGTAAACAAAGGTTACACCATCGGATCATGTTCTGTCTGACATGGGCAAAAACCCCAGGAGTATCCTGAATTGTTCCTGATGCTGTTCCTATCTGGGCAACCAGATCCTCTTCTGATGCAACAGGATTTGCGTAAACAAGGTTGCGCATCGCTCCCCACACAAAAAATTCCAGAGGGGACATATCTAGGGATCGAGCAGGACCACCTCAGCCAATCCACGTTTCTGGGAACTGTCGCTCCAGGAATCGACGCACACAACGTATGAAATGTGCCGGCGCCCCATCATGTTGGAGCCACATGTGTTATTGTGTAGGGAGCGGGACGTCTTCCAACAATTCTGGCAATGCTTTGGTAAGAAAATTGTAATAGTACCTCCCATTTAATGGCCTAGGTAGCAGATATGGCCCAATTAAAAAACAGTCCCCAGCAACACTTACCCACACATTAACGAAGAACCGCACTTGATGAAGTAGTATGTTGGTTATCCTCACTCCAAACATGCGAATTGTGCATGTTGAAGACTCCATCACACCCGAATGTTGCTTCATTAGTAAACAACACGGAGGATGCAAATGTAGGATGCCATTCACACTGTTCCAGGTACCACTGGGTGGATAATCAACTGGGTATAGGTTGTGGACACACTGTAAGTGAAATGGACATAACAATTGCTCTTGAAGGACTGTTCTTACATTCGTCTGATTTGTCCCCATGTTACATGCTGGTTGAAGGATCCCACTCCACGTGCTGCAAGACAGCTTCCTCAGATTGCAGCGTTCTTACTGTGTGACGGCGTCCCTGTACAGGTAATCTGCTAAATGACCCGGTCTCACGCAGACGTTGGTACACAGCAGCAAAGGTCATATGATGCGGGATACAGTGGTTAGGATGTTGTTGATAAACCTGCTGTGCAGTTCGTCTGTTGTGGTGTGCTACGTAGTACGCACCAACCATATCAGTGTACTCACTCCAGGTGTATCGCTCCATTAGTAAACAGAGACAATGCACTACTACACTGGTGGACAGCAGTTGCCTTCAACTGAAGAGCGTAATACGCCCTCTAACAACTGAAGATCATAATATGGCCTCTAACAACTGAGGAGCGTAGTACGGCCTCCACCGGTTTAAATAATCCTCATAGGAAAAATTGTTGGTTTAAATACTTTTCACCCTTTATAATTAATATAGAAAACCCAGCATCACCAAGGTGAAAGAAACTTCATGGTACATACCAATCACAATCCAGCATTGTCATGAACTGATGTAAGTCAGCTAACACAAAAATCTACCAATTTAGTGATACCAAAATGTTGTCAGCAGCATGTCCACATTGGCCAGCCTAGGCTTCAGAAACCAGGATATCATTTGGATGAATGCCATATTGTCCAGCCAACAGTGCTACGTACATGGGTCCCTGGTCTCAGATGCAGCGCCTCTGGTCCATCTCATACCTTTTCCACAAACATAACACTTCAGGTACTTGGCAATTATACAAAATAACTATAGGAATTTATCTGTGTCAACATGTCATCTGCCATTGTGGCACACTGGTTCCTACTCATAAA